>NW_027639895.1:0-73039 GCF_949606895.1 Notothenia rossii
GGAAAGCTACATCCATGATTGTGTCACCCAGGCCTGCGCCCCCTCTTTGCCTATTCTTTATTTTGATAGCCAAAATGTATGAGGTTTTGTGACAGCTGAAATGGCGATTGGCCACAGCTCCCAAAACTGATCTTTACGACGTTGGAATCTAATTCACACGTTTGTGTGACGGTACTGAGAATAAATCCATATTTTATACAGTCCATGGCGCACTAATAGTTTGCTTCGTGTTTATGTGAACAGACCATTAGCTTAGCATTCTTATGTTTGCTGATTTGCACTGAACATGATATACAGCTGAGGCTGATGAGAAAGTTATTATTTTTAAGGGTATTTTGGTCATAAAGTAGTTGATTAATTCAAATTGTGAATGACTACACACAACATAACAACCATACAAAAGTTGTTTAGATAATTAAAAGCTGTTTAGCTTTAAAACAGTTCTACTTCAGGCTTATTGGTAATAAAGCAAAGTAAATTACATTTGAGTAATGGTAGCTTAATTAATGTTTTAAATTAAACAATTTAAATGGGAATGTCTTTTTTACTACACAGAATGAGTTGCCACTCAATGCAGTAACACGTGGAGATTGGTATTGACAGCCACTGTGAGCTAAATAAAAAGAAAGAAAAAAGAATGAGGAAATCTCTGCCATAAAGCTGCTTTTCCAGGATTCTCCTGTTTGACTCAGTGTCAGGCTGTGTCCACTGCGGATGGAAAATCCCCTTTGATACAGCTCCAGTTTCTCACTAATCCCAGGCCTTTGGCAATGGAGGTCAGTGGGATCAAACTGGAATAAAAAGAGAAACAAAGCTAGCCTTTCTTCAGCATAGTCAATAACCTGGAACTCCATTAGACCTCCTGCTTAGCTGATATCCTGGAAACAAAGCCTTTTATTACTTTTTAGAATATTACTCATTTGAAGCTGGGTATAAACTTTGTTCTGGTGGTATTACCAGTGAAAGCAGGGGGGCTGTCGAATAAGTAAAAAAAGGAAAGATTGTATTCCTGGCCCAAGGCTTATTAGTTACTCACCAGTACTATAGATCCAGGGATTTTAGCTTAATGTGAGATTTTCCAGACAAGGCATTAACACTCCTGTAAACAAATTAAATAATTCTTTAATTAAGGTTATGTAAAGTCCACATTCATTGAAACACTTTTTATTTTAATTGTTTTTCCATGTAGTGCAATCTGAAAGACTTTGAGATACTGTATATCCCTGCTAAATCCAGAAGGGTTTAGTGCTGTCCCCATGGACAGGGGTGGACTGGGACAAAAATTCAGCCCTGGCATTTTCTGTCCAGACCAGCCCACTACATTATCAGCGGACACTACATAGAAGTCCACTAATCTTGCGGCATCTTCTCTCATGCACACTACAAAGGAGAGTCATATTCCTTGATAGCAGTTAACAAATGAAGCACTTAACTATGAACTCAAGGACTAAAGTTGACAGCTATATCAATCAATCTTTATTCATTATAGTGTCAAATCACAACAGAAGTTATGTAATGACTAGGGGTGGGACGAGACTAACGGGAAGAACCCTTATGCTACCCTTTCAGTTTTTAGTCTGTGACTGTGAAAATCTTTTGGTGTAAGCCCAGTATTAGTTAAAACCAGACTCGGACAATAATAACAAAAAAATATCCTGACAAATAATCTAAATAGAAACATATTACAGACAGTAGCAGCATTAGAGCTGAAATTAACTCACTCATTATGAAACCATAAATAGAGAATTGAAAAAAAATATATATATATATATATAGCTGTGTGAAAAGTCTAAGACATGGGTTACAGGTCTGAATAGATATGCATTCTCATATAAGTGTATGTGCCCAAGTATGTATTGCTCTATACTTCCTCGTCCGCAGCCAGCCAGCTCCACTCCTCACCAAATTCGTGACCTGCAAGAAACAGCAAACATAACTCGTACTCAGTATCTGTGTACTGACAAATATAAGTAGCCATGTAGCCATATTGTGACGTAGTGACACTTAGTGAACAAATGTATCTGTCATGAAGGATGACTTAAGTCTCAAAAGAGCCCTAAGGCCTACCTGCATAACTGTTAATTGAACTTAAAAGATATGCAGATGTTTGAAATTAAAACCATCAATATGAAAATCTTCAGCCAGGAAATAGTCATAATCAAACCTTTTGTTTCAATCTGAGACAAAACAAGTTGCATAATAAACTCACAAAGTCAAGACGAAGCTCTCAGATATGATGGATGACTCAAGCATCATAGAAGAACTTCTAGCAGGTCAGGAAAACCTGTTTGACAGGAGATAATGGTAGCAGAGAATATAAAGAGACATTTATGAATTACCAATTGTCATTTTATAACACATATAGTATGTTTCTTCACACAAACCTTTAAACATACACATATTGCATTCCTCTCACCACATGAAATAAGCTCAGGAACCCAAAAGTGGCCCAGTGAATGATGGAGGAGACGAAGCAGGTCCTCAAAAGGGGACAGAGGGAAAACAACTTCTTAGGCTCTCGGGTGGTCAACCTAAAAGAGACATGGAAACATTATTAAGTCTCTCATCATCACAAATCAAGTATGAATTCATATAACATTATAAGACACATGACATACTCAACAAATCATAGACTTCTCAGAAGCCAAAAAGTGGTGAAGTGGAGGAAGTAAGGGAGCAAATCCTTGAAAATGGACAGAGGGGGAACAACTCCTCAAGCTCTCACATGTCAAGTGGTCAACCTGAGAGGGAATTGGATACATTATTTAGTCTCTCATCATCACAAATTAAGTATGATTTCATAAAACATAAAAAATGATAAACTCACCATACTAGAGGAGACTCAACAGCCAAACGTTGGTGCAGTGAAGGTAGAGAGTGGACGCAGAGAGAGAGCAAGTCCTCGAACATGAACGGAGGGGGAACAACTCCTCAAGCTCTCACATGTCAAGTGGTCAACCTGAGAGGGAATTGGATACATTATTAAGTCTGAAAAATAAATAAAATGTTTTCCTCTGTCCTGCACCTAAAGTTGAAAACTTTTGGGATGTGCGTTTCTTTCAAAACTTTTTAAAATGATGAAGTATGAATTTATACAACATTAAAAAATACATGATACACTTACCAAATTCTAACAGTGGTCCCAAATGAGAGAACAAGTCCACATATAGAACAGAGGGAGAACGACTCATGTACACTAATTTAGTGTACATGATCACACCATTAAGGATCAACACATAAGCACAATACAACTTCTGAAAAGCATAATTAAAATGACAAATAATGAATTACTACATCCATAATGTGTGATAATAACAATAATATTAAATATTTCTCGCCTTATCAGTGGAGCAGCTTTTTAAGCAGCTCACTCTTCTCTGCAAGTCTATCTATCAAAGAGTCAGAGTCCAAGGACATGAGGATGTCTCTCTCTGTGGACATCAACATAAATGCCTCCAATTTATCAGATGAGAGGGTGCTTCTGAGTCTGTTTTTAACAAACTTCAAAATTGAAAATGTGCGCTCACAAGCCACCTGTGTGAGGGATAATGTAAGCAGGTATTTATAAGCAAGACCTAGGGCAGGGTATGCATCTGTTAGCATGTTGAAATGGCGAAGTATCTGGTAGCAGCACAGAGGGCATTCTTTGCAGGAGCAACAGCTTATGTGAGTTATCTCAACCTCTTCTGTGTTGTCCTCCTCACCACCTGATCCATCTTCTACTGTTCTTGCTTTGTACTCTGCCAATGGGGATGCCTTCAGCCTGTTCCACTGGAGTGCAAAGCTTTTCAACTCGGCCTGCATATTTTCCTTGGTTGCCCTGCTGTCAAATCCTTGCAAGCACTTGCTTAAGTCTTGAAGGGCAGACTGGGGAAGAGCACTGCTGCAGAGCTGAGGGAAGTTTCTGGGATCCAGACATGCCAAGTCCGCATATAGATTGCCGTATGTTAAAAAGCGCCTATGAATGGCTTCAATTGCTGTGTCCATGATCCGGTTATGCACATTCACCTCATAGGATTTTTCTGCATCCTCCAGGGTCTCATCCTGAGCCATCTCTCCAGGCAAGACTTTCTTCAACCTCCTCCTCTTTTGTGGCAGTGTGGCCTCCACTTCAATTTCTGTGTCATCTCTCTCTTGGATTTCTGTGTTTGTCCAGTTGACAAATGTGTCTGCTGCTCTTTTTACAGATTCAAAATCTCTTCCCAAGCTTTTCAGCATATCCTGTGTCGATGCCACTATTCTGTGAGCAGAGAGGATGTCCAATCCTGCCGTCTGAAGGTATTTAGACAATGGAGAGGTATGTTCAAATATGCGGAGGAAGATTTGAGCCGTCAAGATCGTCTCATACTTGAGCAATGACTCTGCATATCCTCTGGCCATGACAAGGATACATGGTTTCACTGTTGCCTGTTTTTGTATAGCTGATAATGTCAACAGCACATCAACGTACAGACCATCTTCCAGTTTTCCAAAGGAGCCAAACACCTTCTTCAGGGCCTCATGCTTGGCCCACCAGCGTGTCTCGCCAATAGGAGCAAGGCATCTACGTCTCTTGTTTCGGCCTGACTCTTCCCACACATTCATCCTTTTATATGACTCTTTGATGAATACCGCAATGCCATTGAGGAGCGCAAACAGGGACCCACTCTCAATAACAATCTGGGTTGTGTTTGCAAGCACCAGATTTAGTACATGTGCGTAGCACCATACATGGTGTATATGCCTCCAATCTGACATTCCACTGATGAACAGACTGCTATCAGTTCTCTTACCGAATGCCATGCAGATGAAACAATACAGCATGTGACGCTCTGGACAGTACGTCAGCCACCTTCTACTGGTGTCGTCTCTGCTACAGAACACTTTCTGCACCACTGGTGGTGGTGCAGTCTTTGGGCTGCCTGAATTGGTCTGGCTCTCTCCCTTAACTGACACATTTACACACAAATTAAAGTTACACACAAATTATGAAATATTTATCACCTCAGTAAACAATAAATGAATTGAAAGATTACAATAAATTCAATGGCAAATATTGCAAATTAATGTGATTATTTCCTATAGGTTTACTTGTATTTTGTGCTAAAATTCAAAGTATCTCATCTTTATTTACAATACAGCTTGATTCTGCATCTCTACTTACAGCTCGTTGGTCCATGTGAATGTTTACTGTTGCTATGGCAACAAGAAACCGCTGACGTTAGCAGCTCTTAGCTAGCCTAGCTAAATCATCTGAACAATAATAACCCATAATATCACAATTCGGCATATTTAAACAAAATCAACCACAACTACCAAGATTCACAGCCCTTCAACTCTAAGCTAATATGTTGTCACAAGTAGGACTATGCAATTAATTAGGTTACATCACATTCAATGTAAAAACGTTTTCTACTTTTTTTTTGGACATGTCTCAAAAATGTAGCCTAGCCAGCCCCAGGCTAACGTTACTTACCATTTATGCCTCCACTCGCTCGTCTCCCGGCGCAGCAGCACCTGCTGGGGCGGTGACCCCGGCACCAAATAGGTCCGTCAATTTAGAATATTTAGCAGCCTCCACCTCCAGAGAGTTCAGCTTTTTAAGTCACAGTTTTTCAGCGCCACCCGGGTGTTTCTTCTGCTTATCCATTTTCAGCTCAGCAGCAGCCCGTCCCGCGACTCCCGCCCATGCCATGAGGTCCCGCCCCACCTTGGTTTGTGTTGTGATTGACAGCACTGTCAGGGCTCTCTGAGCCTGTCAGCCCATGATTGATTGACAATGAAAAACAATAGACCAATAATATGTGTCGATGCTGGCAACACACTGCTAGCCCTCTGTAGCCAATTGGCCGGCCCAATTGGAGGGAATTTAGAGAAAAAAAAGAAAAAAGAAAAAACCATAGCGGACCGGCCCACATTGGGTCAACGGCCCACCGGGACAATGCCCGGTATGCCAGATGGCCAGTCCACCCCTGCCCATGGATGTATAAAGATAACGAATAACATAAATCCTATGAAAGTTGCACAGTGACACATAAAGCAAAGATGGCTTGACTCTTGCAAGCCAAAGTACCCATATCAGAGCCAATAGAGTATGCACACTTGTGTTTTCCTTTTCCTTTGCCCGCCTCCAATCCACAACGTCATGGTCTCGACTTCTAGCGCGTTATAAAACCATTATGGCCTAATGACTTTAATATAATAAGGGCCCTCAAGTGTTTGGATTGCAAAGTTGGTTTCTATCAAAAAGACTTATCCGCTGATTTACAGATGTCTCTTTCCCAAAACGTTTTTTGAGGCCAAATTATGTCATGGACTAACACAGGGGTGTAGTACCACTGTTTGGCCACTACACAACAATTAGTGCAACATGTGGAGTGACATGATATTAAAGTTGGACAAACTTCAAAGAATGTGAATGTTTTTCATCAACTGGACATGCTTGGATAAATCACAGCACAAAGCAGCAACACAGCTACATTTAGTAATACAACAAAATAAGCCAAATATGTTGCCTTTAGAAACACAAATGAAGCAAAACTACTTTAAAAATTACACAATTAAAATAAATTAGAAATATTTTCTTTTAAAAAAGGGGAATGACGCATTATTGATTTCCCCAAGAATTCTAAAAGATTATTTATATAATATTTTGAGAGAAGACTTAGTTGTGTTAGTTGTGCAGCAATCCTTTTAAGGGGAGTGTGTCATTCACCAGATCAATAGTCATTTCTCTGAGCTAGTGTCCCCACAGATTAGTCAACATAATGCCCCGTGAAACACACACCACGGGACACAGCCTTGTCTCACTGAGAGCGTGTACGTGTTTTTGTGTGTGTGGGTGATTGAGTGATAAAATGGTGCGTTTGTCCTCTGTGGGGTCATGAAGTTAACAGCTATAACCATCATCATAAAGACTGATCACAGGAAGGCACACACACACACACACACACACACACACACACACACACACACACACACACACACACACACACACACACACACACACACACACACACACACACGCTAACATAACAAAAGCACATTATCTGCCTCACATACTGCCGATCAATCCATCACAGAGTGCTGTATACTGCAGGTAAACACTGCCACTGTGTTACTGTGGAAGAGTAGGAGAACTGTAAGAACATTTAACCATCTGGTGCCCTCGTGTCCTAGTCAGTGAGGTTTTTTAACGCAGTTTTGGTTAGAAGCCTGAAATAAGATCTGTGTTAACAAAAGCTGAACAGATCTTCAAGTTTTGTTTAACGATGTATAATACATCAGTAAATACCCCCACTGGTGAATGTTTGAAGCTGTTATGTTTCATAAAACAGTGGTTGCTAACAACTGGCTAAATGAGACTACTTAACACCATCCGCCTTTTAGACCCTCCAGAAAAACGCGATTCTGCGATCGCAGAATTTACCGCATAATCAGCAAAATGGCGCAGATTTTAAAAAGGCCGCATATTTATCAAAAGGCCGCATAATCCCCGCATTTTTCCACACAAAGTTGAGGAAAAAAAAGTTAACTCGTCTTGACGTGAAGTAGTGATGATGATGATGACGCGACGTCATCAGCTCGCTCATCACAGAAGGTAAACAACACCGTAGAGTGAACGTGTGGAACTCACACGACGAACATTTCTGCTAAAAACCGGGCAAAGCAGTACCCCGATGTCTTTCACGAAAGTGGGGGGAAACTGTTCTGCACCCCGTGTAACTGTGTGTTGGAGCATAACTCTTAGAGAAAATTGACGGTGACGACCCACTTTGATTCATTCAAAAATACTTTCTGCTGCTGCGGACAAGAAAGCCAAACAACTCACGTTCACCGAGGCATCAACCTCCAAAACCCTTTCGAGGGCTACAAGAAACGAAGTGTGTGTGTGTGTGTGTGTGTGTGTGTGTGTGTGTGTGTGTGTGTGTGTGTGTGTGTGTGTGTGTGTGTGTGTGTGTGTGTGTGTGTGTGTGTGTGTGTGTGTGTGTGTGTGTGTGTGTGTGTGTGTGTGTGTGTGTGTGTGATTAAAATAGCCCAATTGCTTTTACAATAAATAAACATTGAATGTGTTTAATTGAATAGGAAAGGGGTTTAATGGTAGGTTGTGTGTGAGAGAGAATAAATAAGACAGCCCAATATTTAAAAAAATATATATTCGTTTTCGCAACTTTCCGCATATTTCGCAACTTCCCAGAATTTCACCGCATAAAATCACATAAAAACCCTGCATGTTTAATCGCATAATCAAGGATTTTAGCCCGCATAATCAAGGATTTTTGCCAGCGTTTTTCTGGAGGGTCTAGCCTTTAGTGTAACAGGCGTGATGGGAAGTCATGTTACTGTGATGTAGGTAATATATAGCCCAACATGTACTTCAGGTAATTTCATTTACCATTCAAAAATCATAAAAGTGGTGCTGAGATTATCCTGCCAAAGAAAACGTTTTAGTGTTATTACCATGTGTTTGGCACAGATCTTATTTTTCTGCAATATTTCTGAATCCAATGGAAAAATCCCATAGCTTTTTGTCGAGGGAACCGTCGCATCTTCCAGGTAGCCCTTGAAAAAATTAAATGCATCACTGCACCACTTTATAACATTTCCTCTGTGAGCAAAATAACCCCCCCTGTTCAAATCATTATTAACAATAAAAGAGCATTTTTTATTATTGAAATATAATTTAAACCCTAATAGCATATACGACTGAACTGGTCACATTCAATAAAAGAAGTGGCTTTAGTGTTAAACATTCATCAAGGTTAACTGTTGGTGAGTTTTGAACGATTACTGAAGGCTGTAATTGATATTTTGCAGATTTGGAATCTTTTCAAATTCACATTAATTTATTTCCTTGTTAATATAAAATACAATAAAAAGTATCTTTCTCTGTGTCACACAGTCTCCCTTTCCTACTTATTCCTTACTTTTTTTTATTTTTCAGGAAACTTTTTGACATTAAATAAATACAAGTCCACAGTTGCAGTGCTGTTGAATATATTTAAAACAGTGCTGCAAAATGGAAAACACTGGGTGCAGGTACCAAACAAAACAAATCTAGATATTGTTACTTGCCATTAACAACAAAAAAAGTGTTGGTTTTCTGTTCAGTAAAATACAAGTATGATATTTCTAAAATGTTATCACTACTGTACAATATATTTAAATGTTGTACATTTACAACCTGCTGCAGTGGATATATATTCAGGTAGACATAATGGACACCATGAAGTTGAATAACTAGCTGTGCCTGGTGCAGGCTGGGCAAGCCCAACTACAGCAACTCCAATGCAAAAAAAAAAAAGAACAGATACAAAATGTATCTAAACAGAAACATTGTAAAACACTAGGTCTCAATATGTTAATACAATGGGGGCAGTTTCAGCATTTCCTTTGTATTTATTTGTCTGTAGAAGGGTAAAGTAGCTAATTTAACATGTCAATGTAAATAAAGAAAGTTACATATAGTCTTCTCTCTTACAAGTGTTATCCATTAAGGGCAGTGTTACAAGCTATAGAGACAACATTGGCACCCTATTACCCATCCAGCGTATACAGAGAAACATAAGCATGTTATATTTATATCATTTAAAATCATATTTCTGAACAACTGATCTAACAACAACAACATTTACTCTCCTTTTAGGTCGGTTTTGGTCTCCACTAATTCATAAGAATGGTATGTGGCTCCACTTTGTCCACCAGTTAGTTGCAAATATTGTCTGACTTTCTTTTGGTGTTGGTATAGCTATTGGATTTATCACAGCTTTTTCACTGAAATCAGCTACCTAGGAGGGGCAATTTATTTTTGAAATAAGTGTGATGCTTTGATTCTGGGTTAGGAGACAGACAACACTAAAATCGTTAAAATATTCTAAACAGATACAACAACAAAACATGTCTATGGGCACTTGCCATCAATATGAGTTAATCTAGTTTAATTTACTTAGTACCTACTTAACAGTATGCAAATACCTATATAGATGCAACAAAAAACATGGCTGCCGTAATTCTGTCTAATTTAGATCACCTATTTAAATGTTTTGTAGGTGAAAAAATGCTGCTGAAGGTTAATCCAATGTCTCTGTGTCACTTTGAAATGATTACTGATGATCCATCATTACATTTATGGCAATAAATGGATTAGCATGGTTAGCAGTCCGGTGCATCAGCTTCGGGGCCTACATGTGTGTGCGTCATTCTAACTGACCAATGGTAATGTTTACATGGATTTATGAACTACCTCTCAATCCTATTGGCTCTAACGGTTACAAATAGGTGTCAATCACCCAATTTGACCAATGGGTTCCAGAGATACAGCCCTGCGTAACCCCTAGATTCCACCGGGTCCGTCTGCGCCACGGTTTCAGTCCGACCTCCTCTAGCGTCACACCCCACCGGGCGCATTTCAGAAGCGGAGCGTCTTGCGTGCCGGCTCGCAGTTTTTGTTGATTTGGGCATATTTCCTGTACAGGCTATTTTGTGCAGACAAAGTTAATAATAATTGTAATATTCCAGTTATAAACGACATGAATCAAAGATGTGTTGCTGTATTTCAGTGGTAAAAAAATGCATTCATCATCATAATTATTCTATAAATTCATTTACACAGTGCCAGTAAACTGGCATTTCTCCTCCTATTTGAAAGACTGCGGAGGGATAGGGTCTTCAAAATTTGTTTATTTTGGGGATTGACTGGATGCTCTGACCGGTCCACTTCCTGCCCAGTGCTATGCAACGCCTCACGTCGATTGGGTTTTCTTTAAGCGGAGATTAGAATTAAAAAAAAATTACTATGTTTCATCTGAATTGACTCTGACACAGCAACATCTAAATTGATTCTGACTTTTCTACAGCCAACTCAAATGTGCATCATTACTTTGATAAAAAAGATTATTCATTTACCCCTTTTAGAAGTGAAGATAATCATTCATTCTGGGCATGTCATTTTGGAGCCTGAGGCCTGAAAAACACTGTTAAACAATAAGATCACAGCAGCATCAGTTTATTTTGGGTTCATACCATTGTAGTAAACTAGCAAAATGAAGTTTTACGAGCCAAGCCAATAACGCAAGGTGAAAATTAGCTTTGCGTTTGGTGATAACAGAGGCTTTAAAAAAATATACAGTCATTTCTGTCTTGATTTATAATAATAATAATAATAATAATAGCTTGGATTTATAAAGCGCCTTTCAAGGGACCCAAGGTCGCTTTACAAGTAATAGCTTAAACTACATGGTGGCAGAGGCGCTCGTGAATTGTTGTTACGAAAAGAGAGGGGTTTTTAGGTAGGCTGTTGACGGTCTTATTATAGGCTACATCCATTGGTTGGTTTTGTGGCACATTTGAAACACTGTGCCAACTTGGGCAAGCACGCAGGCAAACTTGAGGAGCACACACAGGGTGGAGAGGTGGAGTGAGGTTGAGCGATGGAAAGAAAGGGAGAGAGAGCAGGGGTGAAAGTGGTTTGAATTTCTTGCAGGTACTATAATGCTACCCCGACCTTCATTGGTTCATATTGTTCTCCTCCCGCCCCCAGCTTCATGCATCCCTGAACACAAACTTCACATTTGTAATGCCTTTATGGGGTAGAAATTAGAAACACTTGACAATATGTATAGTCAATTATTTATTTTCAATTGTGCATACAACTTGTGTCAAAACTTAACAGACCATTAGCAAGGCATGTTGAGGGAGGTAAACTACACACTTTTCCACATTTTCCACAGAGGGCTGAAGTAGCTCTCCTCTTCTGTGTACCGGCGAGCCATGCAGCTTGTTGAGTGGGCTGCTCTTCTTCCTTTGCCCAGCCAGGTCTTCACATAAGGCAGTGGATCCCACTGTCTGCATGGTGGTCCCACAGAGCTGATGAAGAGGAGATTTGCTGCATTTTTTGCTGTAAGTTTGCTCCTATACTCAGTTATGATGTTGTTCATTGTGCTGAACCCCCGTTCACAGTCAGCATTGCTTGGAGACAGTGTGTCCACTGCCATGAGCAACTTCTTCATTTTGTTGGGAATGTTTCTTCCTCCACTGGCCTTGTATTCTGTGAATCCAAGATGGCCCTCTTGTTGGTTCACATGTAGGACATCACACAAAGCCCTCACCTCATTATCTCAAAATCGAGGATTGTCATGGTCCCAGTTGTCAGGGTTGAGGACTGCCATTTGAATGATAAGGCTGTTATAAGCCTCTTTTCGGTTGGCTGCAACACTGGCCTGTGCTCTGTTTGCTGTGGTTGTGAAGAGTCTTTCTTTCATATTGTCTGCCACTGCTCGGATGAACTGAGCAGAGTCAATGATGGGAGACCTGCCAACTCTTCACTCCTCTCCCTTGAATTCCATCACTTCCTCTGCCTGACTGGCATCAACTGCATGTTGTCCTGGGTAGCGATTGAAACTTTCTATGCGTTTGACATACGTCGTCATGATGTCATGGGCCTTTGGGAGTGTGGTCTTCCTGTTCTGAAGAATTTCAGACAAGTTCTTAAGTTCAGTCAGAACATCTGCCATCAGTGCAAGACTTTTCAGGAAGTTGATGTAGCACAACTTAGAAAGCAGACCTTTGAATTTGGCCCTCTCTCTGCTGTCCCTTGTATCATCCTCTGATGCCTCACGGAAATGTTGTGCCAAGGCTGGATAAGACTGCCAAACTGCAGAGACTGCCCTCCATGAATAAGCTACCCAGCGAACACTGAACACTTTTCCAATCCTCCTGAGGGCGATGTCCAGGTTGTGAGCACATTCACTCAGCTGCCGCATGTTTTTTGGTTACTGGCTATATAATGAATATAGGCTGTCCATGAATGCTTGGAAGTCCTTTGTTCCCCCTGTCACATCCAGTGCCTGGTCAACAGCAAGCTCCAGTCTGTGATTAAGGCAGTGCCATAGTATGATCCCTGGGAAGTCATCCTGGAGCAACTTCCCAACACCTGACTTCACTCCCAGCATGACACTGGCCCCATCACTGCAAAATCCAATGAGGATTTCTCTCAGCAACTCAACAGTGAAGCCATTTTTAAGCAAGCAACCCATAATCTGTTCCTTGATATGAGCAGCAGACATACTATCCAGCTCAACCAGGTCCAACGGAAAGGCAATGGGCTCCATGTCTCCATCAACACTAGCCCTCAGGAACACAATTAGTGTTGATTTGTGCCCAACACTGGTTGACTCATCAGCCAATACTGTGATTTTGCTCTTGGTCTCTATTATCTTTTTTAGAAGTTCCTTTTTCATCTGTGATGACACATGCTCAATTATGTAAACACTGACAGTTTTGCTATGCAAAACACGCCCTAAATCAGCAGAATTTGCATGCTGCAGGTCAATCAGACTCTCAAAGTCTGTGAAAGGCTTGTTGTTCTTGGCCACATAATAGGCTGTCATGAATACCTTGGCAGTAGACTCAAACACAGACTCCTGACTACTCACGTTCATTCTCAGAAGAATATCTTTATTTGCTGTCTGAAGAATCTTGACTGCTTCATTATGTGCTGCAGAGTTCTTGTGCTCACGGATTTTTTTGCGCAGTGATGAAAGCTGGACATCCCTTGATTGACCAGCTGGGATTATCTTTCCATCAGCCCACTGAATAGCAATATTAACACCACGGGATGCCATGACACCCAGATCCTTCACATCATGGCATGGGGTACAGCCTAGCCTTCCATTGTGAGCATACATCCATTCATTTTTCTGTTTGAACTGTTCATATTGTTCTTCTTTCCATATAGAAGGGTATGCATTAGGGCTAGCATCACCTGTGGTGGCTTCTGAGGGACCTGCTGCCACTTCTTCTGGCTGAGTCTCCTCTTCCTCCCTCTGGGCCTCAACTGTTATAAATTAGAATAAAGATGTATAACTAAATTCAGCAGACAGTCAAAAATGTACAAGTCTCTGTCTTTCTTTGAATTTTCAGAATATTGGTTACATAAATTAAAATACTAATAAAATAAAATGTATGCCACAATGTGCAGATTAAAATAGAAGATATCAAAGCAAAATATTTAATGTTAAAATAGTATGCTGTGTACATGTTGTGTTCTGAGTAAAATAGCCATTGACTATATAGAGCAGGGGTGCCCAACCTTTTTTGAACCAAGACGGCGGCGATCGTTGCCGGGGGGGGGGGGGGTTATTAACTATAGTTATTTGACCACAATATTTGAACACAATTACAGTTTATTTTATTTTCAACTATATTCTTCTTCTTCTTCTTCATATTACTACTACTATTATTATTATTATTATTATTGTTATTGTATATGTAATATTTTTCACTCCCTTCTCTTTTTCAAGTGAGGGTGCTTAACATTCAACTGGGACCCTTATGCACCCCCGTAGAACCGGGCCTGGAGGTGGCCAAACTACGGCCCGCGGGCCACATGCGCCCCGTTGATGTGTTTAATGTGGCCCGTCCAATATTGGTATAAATGAGCCAGGGTTCCCGCGCTGATCTTAAAAAGCCTTAAAGTCTAAAATACAACGATCCAATTTTTATTTATGTTATCCCCCACTGTCCACACGCCGCGCGTGCCGCGAAAAGTCCCTTCCTCCCTGGTCGTCGCAGCTGCGCGTGGACGTCACCCCGCGCGCGGGAGAATGAGATTAAAACAACCCTCCGCCCGACATGAATCAAGACGGAACCAAACAATGCCCCCCGGCCCGGCTGTCACATTGATACATCATTGTGGCCCCTGAACCAAAAAGTTTGGCCACCCCTGTTGTAGGACATTAACGATAAAACAGAATATTGTTGTTCTACTTTTAGACATCTCGAGATCGACTGGGGATCGACTGGTTGGGCACCCCATATAGAGATATACAGTTTGCTAGTTAGCTAACTTATTATATTCATCATGGCCATGTTCATGTCCATTCTCTGGGCTAAATAAGCATCATCACCTGTGTCATCTGTGGGCGTTGTTTTTCAAATTTTAAGCACATTCTGAGTTTCTTCATCTCTCTCCTTTCTCTTAAACATCTGAAGAGTCGTCGTTTGCATTTTTGCTTTAATTACCACGGAGCCTAATTTTCTAGCTGTCATTCAGTCACTCCATTCTTTTCTCCTCCCGCTATTCTGATCAAGTGGGAAAAAGCTAATATGTGACCCGCTCTATCGAAATCAGTCGGAAGTCGCAACGGCTCATTTCAAAATAAACGTGGATTTGCGTAAAAAAATAGTTTTTCGGGGTTCGGGTGTTTTGTTTGATTTTAAATAAACAAAGTCTTGGCTTTCAGAATATGAAACTTGTTTCGGCAAATTCAGATGATAAATACAACTTAGAAGCTTGTAACGGCATAATTACAAGCGGAGAACGGAGTAACTTGAGGTCACAGCAGGCATAACAGCAGCCGGTGTTTCTCGTTAGTGTTTTCCCCGGGACACAAACACAATACGCACAAACGCAAAAATACACACACACACACACGTATACAAACACACACACACTCGCGAGCTTCCCCCAGACCAGTAATCCAAACCAAAATATCTGCCCTTCGTAGTATAAATTCCACGGGTGGAGCTATCAATTCTTCCCGGTCCTCCGGACCGCCTGGAAATCTCTTACCGGTACTAAGGACCGGGTAGGACCGGCACACTTTCAACACTGAGAGAGAGAGATTGAGCGAGGCAGAGAGCGAGTGCAGCGTTCTGCTTGTGCACAGAGCAGTTTATGAGAGAGCCGGCTTGAGAGTCAATTTCTCTTCAAAATATAATTGATTGCCAGCGTCCCTTGTCCCTGGCTGGCTTGCTAGCTCGTTGGTAACGTAACTGATTTATTCTAATGTGCCTGCATCTGGCGCTGAGTTGCCATATTCTTTTCATGAACCACTTCCTGATATCCATTGTTGCAGATAAATATAAATGATAATAGCCAAACTAACCTAGCAAGAGTAAACTGACAGGCTGCTGTGCCTCATCTCATTCAAAAACCCACACGACTCAACCCAGCGAAAAACCAGTCTCGCGCGCAGCCTTTCATTCAGAATTGTATTCAGAATTTCATAGCAAAATAAAAAAATGATATTAAACTAATCTTTCAACATAGTTTAAAACAAAAATAAATATTAGGACAAAGCCCTACAAATAACACCAATAAACATAATAATAAAACAATTAAAATGTTGTATTCAGCCCTGATTAAAACAGCGGGCCCAAATCCTGGATGGGCGGGCCCGGCCCCATGACGCCGGGTCTGTTCACGCAGCAGGTAGAGTCCACAAAATGCAAAATGTCACTGGAACACGGAGAAAACAAATAACAGCTCTGTTCTCCGACTGTCACTGTGGCCTCATTATAGTGACTGGCTGCCATTGACTGTTAGGGGCCATTCTGTTTATATCTCACACCAACACTGCAGGGATACATTCAACCTGGTGCTTTGGATAGTGTCCAACAAAGTGGCAGACGTTTAGGTGGTGACCTGTCTTGCAGAAAATATGTTGTCAGAGCGGCAGACCTACTATGGAGGCGAGAGTTGTTGTTGTTTTTTATTTTGTTTGTTTTTCCGCTGCCTTCACCTGAGAGTTTAATGTCTTTAACTTTGAAGTTTGCACAGCATGCCGAAGAGAGCATTCGTGTGAGGAAAAGTTATTCTCCATGACTGCCGATCTCGTGTTTTTCCAGGGGTAGAGAGATTGACGCGACGAGAGCTCAGACGGAGGGAAGTGATTGGCGTGAAAGCCTCTTAAAGGATTCGGAGAGAATGAGATGCACACAACACCCGAGAGATGGAAACTCTCAAACTGCAGGAGGACAACAATACACAGAGGCACATGCAAACACACGCACATAAATCTCATCCCTCTCACCTTCACGCCGACTTACACTTCGGCAGCTAATGAAGATGGAGGCTGCTTCTTCAGCTGTACTGATCAATATGGCAGTTTGTGTGTGTATGTGTGTGTGTGTGTGTTTTTAATAAAAACATTAGTTCCTCAAGTTGTAAAAATGTGCTAATAACGTTATTCTGAGAGTTATATCCCTCTGCATTATGAACGCGCATCTAACCCACGGGACCGCGCCGCCCGGCACGTTCATGTTACGTGTTCAGCAGGTTCAGCATTACATGCGTTTATCTTTACCCATGGATGCACAATAACAACGGACCCATATCGTCTCACTGCCATCCCACAGAGCTGTAATAATGGATATATTGCACATGTTTGCTGTAATTCCTCATTTGTAAAATATTATACTACATGGGCTGTATGATTAAATCTTGTAGGCCTACCGTAAATGTTGTATTAAATAAAGTTAATATTACAGACGTTAGATTAACGTTCCTGTAGCTACTTATTGCACCAAGAAGCTTATTGCACTGTATATATATATATATATATATATATATATATATATATATATATATATATATATATTAATATACATATATATATACAGTGCAATAATTCTTTGCATTTTGGTTAAAGTTGCGCATGCGCTATTAGCGCACATACGGGTACTTCTCAGGCATGCCGGGTAATCTGTGACGTTTCGCTCTCTCAAAAGTTGGGCCATTTTATCATCATGCGCCAATGAGCAACTCTCATAGGAATTAATGAGGCCCCGCCTCCCACGCTGTATCCAGTTCTTATTATACATCCATGGTGTATCCTCCGCGGTCTTAAAATCCCCACAATGCTTTGCGCATGGACCAATTGAAGGCAGGGCCTCTCATATGACGCACACCTGCACACTTGCTAGCCTGTTTCATTCTTCGTTCTCGGAATGCCAGGAAGGATTCTTGCCTTGCTTCTGAAGGACATATACATATACATATACCAAGGAAGCGTCCTCGACATTGAGAAACACCCAGTGTTCGGTCAATGTCTCACCAAGAAACAGTAGCAGGAGGACATGGCTGACGGCAATGTGGACTTTTAACCAAAACTGGTAAGTGACATTTTTATCATGTATTTGAAACAAAATATAAGGATTTAAATGTTTTGTTTGGTGGCTAGCTACAACCTAGTATCAAAACTTCAGCTCTTTGTTTATTACTTTGTTTTTCTGGCTCAGTGTACGCCATGAGGCATGCTCCCCATCGCGTTTTGTGTGTTTTAAAAAGTAATAGGATGAAGTTAGTTAGTTATTTAGTTAGTTAATCCTACCAACACACTGCATTTGACTGAAATGTAAACGTTACATTAACCTTTAGCTCTGCCATCAATTAGCACAGTTTAGCTTAGCATCTTAGTGTGCTGTGTGTTACAGTGCAGCCCTCACACCCGTGCAGCCGTCATGCGGTTTCAACCAGTGGTGTAGTGGGGATTTTTTCACTGGGTGGACGGGCCGGGTGGACGGGGAGGGACACTATCTTATAGATCTCAGAGCTCTCAAGTCTCACACATTTGGCGTGAGACACACACATTTCACTCCATTCACACGTTCACACGCTAGGGGTTTCACAACTACCAATATGTACTAGTCGACACATTTTTCGAAATAGTAGTCGACTAGTCGACTAGTCGTTACGTCATAATAAAGACACACAAAGAGAGGTGTACAACTGTATTTTATATTGGAACTCATACAGTAACATTAAACACTGCATTTTAATTTGTGTTACATGGCTGAGTAAATAACAAACAGTAACTGGACTCACCAAAATCGACATCAAAAAACTCTTGTTTACATAAATGCCACATAAATCCAGTGCGCAACACTTTATTCGCTGTCCTCCACGATAACATCCACCTTTCCATATTTTTGGTTTGGTTTGAACACCAACGCATCGACATGTGAGGGAAGGAGGCTTGACCGCTTTCGGGTGACAGTGTTGCCTGCCAGGGAAAAAACCCTCTCACTCGGGGTGCTTGTGGCTGGAATAGCCAGGTAGCTCCTCGAAAGCGGGGGAAGCGGTGCACGTTTTCTGCCCACCACTCCAGTGGTTTATCCATTGTGGGGATATGCGGTGTCCGCTGGCAGTAATCCCGTAGCTCATCATCCGCATCACTGTTGACCCGTGTTTTCTTGCTGTTCGTTTGCCTCTGTTCAGTGCTGACGCCGGTCCGTTGCTCACTGGTGCTAGCATTACTGCTAGTGCTAGCTGTCGGCAGCGGGTGTCTCATCTTCAGATGGTTGCGCATAGCAGATGCATTTGTAGTGTACTTCAGTAAAGCTGTACACAACTGACACTTCACTGTGGAGTTGGTTACATCTTCGTTGAAGTACTGCCAGACATAAGAATGTCGGACGTGTTTTGGAGCATTTTGCAGCACCTCGTTTACCTAAAAAATGTTCACGACTAGTCGACTAGGGCCTACAGCGCCGACTAGTGGTAAAGGTAGTCGACACACGCCACACCTTGTATTTCTCACGCAGATATTTCTTTCCAGGGTACCGCCCACCAAGTTGCGCCGCAAACTAGGCTTGTTTGAGACGCGTGCACTCCACTAGCACCCCCCCCCCCCCCCCCCCGTTGTCATTTGCGATACAGAGGGCTTTGAGGGGAGCCAGAAGTTGGAGTAACAAACACCGCTGCCAAAATCTCACTCTGAACTCTGTTCAAAACTTGAGAGCCCTGGATCTTATGCCTCCGTTCCTTTCAAAGAGCCGTTCAAAAGAGCCGCTTCTTTAAAGGGGGCGGGGTTACTAGGTTTATCTGCGAAATAATGATTGACTGTATTGCCAGACTTAATGTCAATAATCTGCATTGTGAACATGACTCAAGGTGGGGCCATATCCATCTCATTCATGTCAGTGAATGAATTGAATTGAATTTCCCCTCTGTATGTGTTAAATAAATTAAGTTGCCTTGCCTTGAATTAAATTCAAGCAAATCTTAATATTAGATGCTGTGTTTTTAAGTGGCGATGGAGATTATTTGTTGACCCTGCTTTAAAGGATATTTTTGCCTTTACAAATGGTGCGCTTCATCGTTGCCTGGGTTTTGGTTGAAGTGCATCCAAATGCTGCTGCGTTTGGCTCATTTTCCATCTGAAAAACACGTCGTCTACCTGTCTTGTACCACTTGTTATGACTTCTCTCTCTCGCGCATTCCGTTAAGACCAACCCCATCTCACTCCTCGTGCTGAAACCTACCAATCAGAGTAGGGGCGGGTCTTCACAGAATACGTTTGGGGAACAAAATCAAGCTTTTTAAACGGCGAGTGTTTTTTGGCAGGCAGTGAGTGTGGACCAACGATTGAACGATAAAAAAAACAGCTCTCACCGAGTACGACTCGGTTCCCCTCGTTCATACCAAAGAGCCGTTCAAAAGAATCGGCTCGTTCGTGACCGACACAACACACACACGAACACATACACGGTGCTGCCCCTCACACACACTTCAAATCAAGTTGCATAAATGCTTGAGCTACGTTTTTATTATGATTACTGTGAAATCTGCCTATGTTTTCGTCATTATTACAACAAATACATACCCCTGCGTCCAACGCCCACTACACCACTGGTTTCAACGGAGCGGCTCCTCCGTGTATGCGGACTGCCGTGTTGGCAAATGAAACGTGCAGAGTTTCATGCACCTGTAGGATTCATGCACCTGCCTATGGGCTTAGACATGTCTCATAATTATTTGTGTGAACATAAAAATAATTTGTGTGTAAATATGTGATTTGTAAATGTAAAACACCATCCACAAATATATTTAACAGATTTGCAAACTCACAAATAAATTTGCAAGTGTAAAACGGATCTGCAAATATGCTAAATATTTTCACAAATTAAAAAAAGATCTGTTAATATATCTCTTTAACATTTACAACTTTCGATCAGGCATTTGTGAATCCATTTTGTATTTGTCGACCAAAAATGCGCTTGTGGATCTCAAATCTCTGCTCGTGGATCTCACATTTCTGCTTGTGGATCGTCTTTTTACACACACGGAATTTTGAGACATATTTTCCGCCGGTCTCGGCTAAAATCTACTCGTGTCACTCAGTTATTTTCGGAAACCACGTGATGGCCTGCTGATTTCATTTCTGCATGATTTCAAAGTAAGAGCATGATGGTTTGTTTCATGCTCTGTTTTTTTATTATAATGAACAGCGGAACGTTAGATGCATTCTTTATCACCATCATCATCATCATCATCATCATGTTACAGTAATACAGTTAGTTTGTGTTAGTTTATTGGTTCAATACAGCATATATCGAGCACTTTCGTTGATGTTGAAGTACAGGCTATACGCCACTTTCGGGTCTCGGGGGAACAGCCGGCTGCGAAGCAGCCCACAGAAAACGCTTTCTTCATTGTTTGTTGTGTATTAGTGAAGCGGGTCATTCCTTCAGGAACTGAATTTCAAAATAAAAATAACCGGAAACAGATGTAGGCCTATAAGGGACATTTCGAGCATCATGGAGTTTAGGATGGCCGAAGACACTACACTACCCATAATCCCCAGCTATCGTTTAGGACTACAGTCCCCGTGATTAAACTTCAAGTCGGGATTGGATGTTGGAGTGGCAGTGCGCCAAGGTTACGGAATCGAAACTGGATCGAACGCCCCCCACCAGAACTACCCATGCTGGCTGTTGAGTTTCGCAAAATGATCTATAGAGAGGCGAAGTCCCTCCCTTTCCGGGGGAGCTCATGGGACCCCGGAAGCGGAAAATTATACATTGAATTCAATGGAGAGAGAAAACGTATCTTTTGATCCCGTTTGAATTGTGCCACGAACTACTCATATGATGTTTGTCAATTTAAAAGAACGTTTTGCAAGTCAAAAAAATAAAAATGTGTCGCAAAACTGTGAAATAACAATTTTTATTGTGTTAAGCCGCTCAGTGAACTACATGTCTCTAGTCCCGCACAATACGCGTCACCAACACAAAGATGGCCGTCACGTTGGTACATTTCACCTCATTCTTTCAGAATGAGAATAAAAGTATAAAACGAGGTGAAAATCACTACAAGTCTGGGCACGTTGAGAGCTGTACATACACGAAAGGGGAGTTAGTCGGTTCTGTAAGAGCCAGCATGCGGGACCGGCTTTACAAGGTTTCGGTGAGTAACATGAGTAAAATGTTTAACGTTAATGTCAGTCAATAAGGAGGAGAATGAAAAAGAAGATGATGAACCACAGACCCGGCATATAATGACTGCAGTGTGCAGGGCTGTGTTAATTTATGTTACTGTTATCAATAGCATTAGTTGACTGAGAAAACCGTCAAGAAAAAAAGTTTAGCGATGTTACGAGTCGACAAGTATAATATGCCCACGGCTGTGATTGACAACCTGGACAGCCAGTCAGAAGCTAGAATGCCAACCTAGAGAGCCAATCAGAACCTAGAACGGGTGTACTGTATACGGGTGTGTATGCTGTGGATAACATTAGTGTTCACAAGAACAAGGTACACTCCCGTGTTTTGTTTTAGTTGCTCTTCAGATTGAAGCGGCTAGTTTTATATCGACTATACTGTATGTGTGATCTCCTTACATCTCGTTGTGTCATTTGAGTTTATTTGCTGTGTGTAGATTCAAGGATTTTGGTTATCTTGTCAATTTGTTTGGTTATCTAGGCACAGCTGTGTATGACTCCCTCTGGTACACTGGTATGTGTTTTCCTAATGTAGAGAGCGTTGATTAATTAATAAACTACACACTGAGTATAGATCCTGACCAAATCCTTTTTTTTTGTTGATCAAATGTTTTTCAAAAATGTAATACACATTTAAAAAAATACAATGTACAATCACAACCAATACAACACAAATTACAAAAAATACAGAAAAACAAACAATAACAACAATCAGACAAGTGGACAAAACTATGGAAAAATAAACCCTCCCACCCCCAGATCCGGACCATCCTTGTATTGCTCATTCAATCTATTATAGCATGTTAACAAACATGGTACTTACTTTATTTGTACAGATCTACATGGGAGACGATGGCGCGATGCAGAGCGCTGTCTGTGATTGTGCACGGGGGATGTACAAATGCAGCCACGCTGCAGAATTGGTAATATTTGCCATGTGGCAGATCAGCTCCACAGAAGTTGAGTGCCAGTGGAGGAAGCCTGGCACTTCAAAAGTAGTCCAGCCGGTGTCTCAACTCTACCAACAGCAAGAGGAGACATACAACCCACTGGCCAGAGACATCGCTACTGAGGATGTAGACTGGTTAAGGTCTGCACTGAGGGGCACACAGTGTGGCATGGCATGGCTTTTGTCACCTGAGCCAGAGCTGCAGCCTCAACACCAGGCCATTTTCACCGTGCCGGAGCTGGTGAAGGAGCATGGGGGTCGGGGGCTTGAGGCAATTCTTGCCTCAATGCGACTGAGCATAGACCAGCAAGCTGCCATCCAGACAGCCACCGTAGGACAGCGGACAAATCCTCAGTGGCAGTTACACAGGCAGGGCAGGTTGACAGCCAGCAATTTTGGTGCTGTGCTGAGGTCGGGACTTTCATCCACTCCATGCGCGTCCCTCATGAAGAGGGTGCTTGGGGGTTACAATTTAGACGGAGTCATGGCTGTCAACTGGGGAGTTGTAAGCGAGGCCGAAGGGGTGAAGGCTTTTGTGCAGGCCTATCGGGTGACAGTGATCGACTCTGGTCTATTTGTGAGTGAGTCGGGTGTTTTGGGAGCATCACCTGATGGACTTGTGCAGACACCTGCCCTGCTGGAGGTGAAGTGTCCACACAGCCAAAGGAACATGACCATCGCGGAGGCAGTCCAGTTACCATCCTTCTGTCTCAGTGAGGAGGGTGGGTCATACATTCTCAAGAAGAATCACCCATACTGGCATCAGGTCCAAGGGCAGCTGCACATCACAGACCGGAGTCTCTGCTACTTTGTTGTGTGGACCACGAAGGAGGCGATCATCATCCCTTTCCCCAAAGACCCTGCATGGCATGGAAATCTCCTCCTCCTGGAGAACTTCTACACTCAGCATATGCTCCCTGTGTTGGCCAGTAGGGAGGAGGACATTTAAATAAACACACACACACACACACGCACACGCACACACACACACACACACACACACACACACACACACACACACACACACACACACACACACACACACACGATATTTAACTAATAAACAATAAATCCCATGTTGTTGGAAAAGAAATAATGCTGCATGTATACGTTTTCGTTCAAATATCGCAAGTGTTATCGTGTTATGTGTTCCTGATATCGTGCAGCCCTAATATTAAGGCCTTATTGTCACATGCACAATAACTACAGTGCAGTTTTGGACATGTTAAGTCTCAGGCCCCTCTAAAATAAATGATATTTAAGAAATTTAAATAAAGAATTACTTTTACTGAACTACTACATAACTGTATTACATGGTTATATAAATAGTTTGAATGATTCATGACTTACAGAAGCTTGTTTTTACACTGACCTGTTATACTCATATCTATTAAAGTCTTTGTAACTTCAGTAAACCTCAACAATTCCCCTTCTGGTTTCATGCATCACAGTTCAGTAAACTGAGTAAAATATGAACTAGTGTAATCATTATAATAACTTAGGATTGTAACTCTTTAAAAAAGGTGTAGGTGGCTCTTAAAAGAGCCGTTGTGTGACTTTGGGCTGGTCTCAGCAGTTTAAGCCCTCTCCGCGGATGCAGCGGGCCAGCTGGATGCTCCCCCCTCCCCCCGGGGATCGCGGGCTGAAAGGTTTGGGAACCCCTGGCTTAGTCAACGGTGAGGGTGCTGGCTACTTCCTTTATCAGGGGATTTTGCAGGTTCACCAAGGCACAGCAAAGCTGTACCAGCACATTTGCAGTGTTCCTGAGGTGGCAAGGAATCAGGTCCAGAATCCTGAACTCCTTTATTCTGGCATTTGCCCTCTCCACATGGATCCTGTTCTTGGCTATTTCCCTGGTAGCTCTCACTTCACTCTCTGTGAACTTACCCTTGTTCAGGAAAGGGGGAATTTTCACAATCACACCCGCAGGCACAATATCTGAAATTAAAAAGCCCTTGTCTGCCAGGATAAGGTCGCCAGCCACTAAATGTTCCAGAATGCCTGAATGCTGCATAATGGCCTTATCAGACACAGAGCCCGGGAAGAGTTGGCTGCAGAAGTTGATGACTCCATTTGGGGCCACAGAGATGAGCACTTTGAAGGAGTGCATCCCTCTGTAGGAGGAGTACGTCAGTTTGGCTTGGTCCATCTGACTTGGGGCGGCCACGTGGATGTCGGTGGAGTCTACAATCATTCTGCAGTTGAAGGCAGAGGACTGGAAAGCAGCAGGCATGCTGTTTTTTTTGTTTTGCCTACTGGGCACAGTGGACATCATTTTTTCGAACAGCATCCTGTGGAGCAGATGGACCATGGTGTTCACCACATTACCCACTGTTGCGGTACTGCAGTGGAACAGCTGTGCAAGGTGCAATGGAGCCCTCAAAGCGCTCCACCAACCCCGCCACCCTTTTAAACATGGCCTGATCAGCAAGCCCTGTTTCCATACGGATGACATCATCAGGTAAGCCTGCTGCTGAATATTTGGCCATTCGCATCCAAGTATCTCCTGCCAGGTCTGCGGAACAACTGGACTGCACACTGGAGGGTCCAGGTTCGGTGTCTGCGGACTGCACGCTGGAGAATTTGGGGTCAGTTTCTGCAGACTCAGGCCCTTTGCTGTAGCTGTGGTCGCTGGACTGATTAACCGCTAAGCTCCCTTTCTCTTTGGTCCACTCAAATACAGTTGGCCCTTTCTCTTTTCCATGAGGAAAATGGCAGCTGCATATTCTGCTTTTCTCATCTGGCTCCCTGTCTGCTCGTCTACAATGAGAAAATTATATAATTCATTACTAACAATCATTTAAACCTGCCAAATAGCCCCCCTATCCATAGTGTAAACAGTCTGCACTCTTCAATTTATCTTGTGAAGCACTTGTAACATTCAGCTTGTGTGTGTTTTAGTTGTCTTTATTTCCAGGTAGAAGAGGACCAAGAGTGAGGAAGTAAGGCAGAGCTCTTAAAAGGCCAAACAGTGTGTTTGGCCTTTTAAGTGTGACACATATGTAGTGATAAATGCTTCACCTGACCACTGTTCCTAAATAAAAAAAGTTTTCTGCATCGTCAGTCATTTTTTCCAAATAATTACCAATATTTCACAAATTCTTCATGTCAACTTAAGAGCACAGCTGTATGTTGACTGTCAACTTTGCTTGGTTCATCTTACTGGGGGGCAGCTACATGGATGTCGGTGCAGTCCACAATAATTTTGCAGTTGAAAGCAGAATGAATGTATTATTGACTCAGAATGAAGCACAACTTCATGTCATACAATACATTGACTTTATTTGTAATTGTGTAAAAAAATAAAGCGTTGATTAGCAAGCAGGGCCTGCAGGAACAGAGAACGGTGATGGATGGAGCTGGGAAGAGAGAAGAATAAAGAAAACAGATCAACTTTATTATCGGATATTAAAAATTCAATTTTCAAAACAAGTTGCCGCTCCTACAGTTTTCTAGTGTGTAAAGATGATTTCACATGACCTAAGCAAAATATCACACTCAATACATGTGTGTCTCTGGGGGGTGCATTGTGCCTTTGATGTATATAAATAATATACCATAACCAAATACTATTACGTACAGTGGAAATCAGGTTGCCAGAGCAGGTCAGTGTGCATGTTCCTCAGGGTCTCAGCAGTTACAGGTGAGGTAAAGAAAATAAAAGAGAAAAAGGTCAGTAACAACACTTTAAAGTAACAACACTGAATAATTATCTCTCTTAATAATTTTCTCTCAGTAATCACTCAACTACTGTCTTTCCAACAAACAGATTGACTCACCCTCACTGTCATCACAATGATACATGTCCAGAAGAATGTCATGCAAAGCTCCCTGCCTGCCTGCCTTCCTTCGACTCTCCCTGAACTGCTTCCTTAGCACCCGGTGGAGGGCGCAGTAAGCTACTCTTCAAATGTTTCACAAAATACTTAACATGATGACTACTCTTACTGTTTAACATTTTGGTGTACTTCATGTAATAAAATAATAACTTCATGGTAAGGCAACTAAAAATGACAAGGCTAAGTAATGTAATGCTAACTAACGTGCTCGCTACTCGTCGCTACTAGCTAGGTAGCTAACTTGACTATGTTCCATGCACAACATGTTTATTACCTATGATATTACCTGATATGTCTGATCCAGCGAGTCCTGGTCCTTTCATCAGACGGGAAGCGATAGAACGAGCAAGTGGTATGATCACTTTTGTGATTACAACATGGTACAAAGCACACAGGCATCTTGTAAAAGTGAATTTATTTGAGCAATCTCTTATATTTATTGGAGGGAATAAATCAGTTATGAAATCTTCTTCTTCGCTTTAATTACGAGTCGCAACCACTTGGAGCATTATCGCCTGTGACATCACATACGCGACCCAGAATGGGATTTGGGATTTGTAGTCTTTGTAGTTGCGTATTTTTCATAGTCTTATATTTCAACAGTTTTACGACAAAATGTGACTTTTTTGACATGGAAATGATTGTTTAAGATTGACAAACATCATATGTGTAGTTCGTGGCACAATTCAAACGGGATCAAAAGATACGTTTTCTCTCTCCATTGAATTCAATGTATAATTTTTCGCTTCCGGGGTCCCATGGACCGGAAGTAGATGGGCGTGACTTCGCCTCTCTATGGGGCGTCTCTCTTGAGAACGTTTTCGTTTTTCCAAAAATTAGAAGTTGCCAGTATTAAACACACATTTTTAACCAATTAAAATGAACCGATTAAACATCTCTCTGACACAGTTTAAACGCATTTCAAGTGGAAGAATTGTTCGTGTCTCCTCTTCGTGTCTCGGGAAGCCGGAAGCTGTATTAAAAAATAAAAATAAAAAAATATATTTTTTAACCATTTTTAACACAACATTGAGTCAAATTTATCCTTGTTTCAATCCTTGTTTTATTTATGTTAAATTGTTGTTGTCGGTTAATTTTCCATTTTATTTATTTTCGTTTAAGATATCATTAGTCTTTTTTTTTATTATTATCATGCTAGACGTTTAAACTTTCCTGCATTTTATAAGGCAATATATACTTTTTGGTTTTTGTCCGTAGGCTACTTTTTAGTTATTGTGTCAAAATATAGGAAATGTATTAATATTTTATTGTATAATCGGTACAGGAAATTACATAATTCAGAGCACCACCTATTGGCCAAAGACCGCTGCCACCGGCATTGCGACCCATCCTCTGACAAAGTAAGTTGTGTCACTAAAGTCTGATGCATGTTTTGCTTGCTTGATTTAATAATTGGGGCTTTTTTTTAAGCCTTTACTCGCATGGTTCATCATACATACTGAACTGTTCTAAGTCTGAGAAATGCTTTCACCATAATCAGCAAAGCAACATTAATGTGAAATTATTCTTGCGGGCGGCTAGCTAGCTAGCTCACGTTCATCATAAGCTTAAACTTGTTGAGCTACATTTATATCAGCTCATAAGTGGTGTGTGAAAAATATTTTTCTTAATTACGGCTACATACGTCGGTGTTAAAGTGTGAGTTATACGTTATCTTAATCGCTTTTGTTTTACACATGACAGTACTAACGCTGCTGTGCCGACATTTTAATATATGTTTGGGGGGAGGGGCATAGTCCATGTGCACGTCCATGTGCTTGTTACGCGTATGAAACAGGAAACACGTAAATGAACTCACTCAATCTGTCTAAAGTAGTTAAACCGTCACAATGTGCATTTAAAAAAGCTAGTTTCACTACATAATCCACTTTTTCTGTTCTCTCCTGCAGCTCCTGTACCCACACCACAAACCCATACACTGATCTACACCATCATAAAACCAACGGCACTTTTAAGAGCCTAACGTCCACACACAGGCATGAAAAAAATCTTGAAAAATCTTGATGCTGGCCGTGTCTGAAGCTTGCCGATTTCACGCGCCCAAGGCGACCAACAACCAATCAGGAATCTCCCAGGAATCTCCCACCCGCCCCCGGCATACAAAGCCTGTCCATTCAATGTTAAAACAAAGTAAACTGGATATAAATTCCCCAAACAGGTGAAAACCTACCAGTTTCACCAACTGTCTCTGCCACCTCCCTCCATGCCTGGTTCCTCCGGTTTAGGTCCCGGTAGGTGAACAGAGAGCAGTCGTAAAGGACCGGGACATTTCCTACAGCGATGATTAATTTATCCTCCATTTTATGACATGGAAAAGACCGCAGCGGTATCTGCATAAAGTACACGCGGTTTGATTGGCTAGCGCTTGCACTGGCGGGATTTGCATAAACGGGATTTGATTGGCTGATGCCAGCTTCGCAAGCATTGGGAGCATCAAAAGTTGAACATTGCTCAACTTTTGATGCTCACGATGCTTGCAAAGCCATGCTCCGCTCCCCACAATGCAGTTCGGCGAAGACTACAAATCTTCTACGTCACCCCATTCAAGTGAATGGGCGAAGCTTTGAAAGATTTTTTTCATGCCTGTGTGGACGGGCCGTAACTCAACCTATCTCCCTATCTAGCTCTCTTATATCTATCATATATTTCTTTATTCACCCTTCTATGTATTCTGTGTACTTCTCTACTTTCCTGTGTTTTTCAGTCTGTCTGTTTGTAATCCCGTGTTAATCATGCCAGGTGGGTCTTGTAAACTGTGTTCGTTATTCTCCCGTCCAGGAGAGAAGCTTTAAAAGGAGACTAAATGGAGTCTCTGTGAAAGTTCAATTGGGTACTTTAATTGAAAAAGGCGCGGGTTGGTCACAAGCATGATATTGTTCAGTCAGACAAACAGCTGTGATCCGCTCCTCATTAGGGAAGAGAAGCCCCCTATCCCTCGTCCGGTGCTGTTATATATCCTCTGCTGGCTCCTCCCCGCCAGCCGGCTCGCCTCGTCTCCAATGTCCGTTGTTGCATTTAAACAGAGGATTGGTTCTTTTCACATTCAATATATGCTTAACACGCCTTTTCTCCTCATATTCTCTTTCATCACTTTTCATGTAACACATTCTAAACGCTGTAATCAATACTCTAAAAAATACTTCTCGGCTCGTTTGGTTTCCGGTCATTCCGGATGTTGTCACATGCTACTCTCGTCTGTAAACAATAATGTATTCAAATAAACTGTACCTTCATTTAATATTCAGCATGGTAGTATCTCGACATCTATAGTTGTAGTGTTAAATCAGTAGGCTTCGGTTTGCACCACTGCATATCATTTTGCTACTAAATTCACCTCTTTAGGAAATTGTCAATTTACCACATGCTAACTGCCAACCGGAGATGAAAGAGTTTCAGAATAAAGCTTAACAGCTGGTTGTGCACAATAATTTCTGTTTTTTCAGTGTAAAACTGCATTAAAACTGACGGCATGTTTAAACTACATTTCCCCATTAAAACATTGATTTTAATTTCTAACAGTCTACAAAAAAGATATGTCCCTTCTGTCAGAACATTTTATTGTGTGCACAGAAAATCTGTGCACATTGCCTTAAGGAGCAGCCAAAAAAGAAGCGCCTTGAGAAGAAGCTCAAGAGGTTTGATGAGAAGCGAGGGGATTGGGTGTCTGGGCGGAAGAAGAACCACAACATTGCTTCCATCAAGGATGAAGCCATTGTCGTGGTATTTACACTTTTTACTGTATGTTAAGGACCGGACACACCAAGCTGACACCAAAGAACTGACGCAGACGGACCCCCGACTGTTTGCCAATATATTGGGCCAGGATAAAGTTGAATGTTGTTTTTATATACATTTATTTCTTAATGATGTTTGTATCTTATTAACCAATATACACTTTGATATCAACTTCAAATATAGATATTATTCCAAAGGTATTATTTAATATGCTCTTTTCTTTCAATTTTAAAACTACTCTTATTTTAACTTTCACAGCCAAGGGACACTATTTTAATTTAACTTTCACATTTAAATAAACAGAGCACTTCCTTCACTTCCACGTTGTGTTCCATTCTTGCTCATGTACACACTTTTAGACCTTAAAGGTAGGGTATGTAAGTTTGAGAAACCGGCTCGAGATCGCTAGAATTGGAAAATACACAACCGGAGAAAATCTGCTACTTCCTTATAGAGCCCCTCCTCCAACACACACGAATGCGCACATGACCAATGAAGGCATGAGATAAGTTTGTGCACAGATGGAAGGCTGACAGGCAGGTAGGCCATCCAGTTATTTTAGCCGGGCCGGCTCAGATGATTGGTCGTGCTTTTTACAGTACTACGGCTTCCACAGATGACATTTTTTAATGGATTTTGTGTCAAAGCACTTAAGATATTCATTGCTATCGGGATGTTAAGTGCATTCCATGGAATATAACAAAAAGTGTATCTTGAGCCGGTTTCTCAAACTTACCTACCCTACCTTTAATAAGACTACATCATTGTATGTTACTACTCTATATTACTCTTACGACTGCAGCCACAACATACGGGAACGTTTTACATCGCAGCACGCAATTTCTATTTCAACAGTATCAAGCTATGCTTGGATTGTTTTACATTTTTAATTATGCAATACTCATTGTAAGTGTTAACTGTTAAAGAGCAACTTGCAGGTTTTTTTTTTCTACATTTATGCTTAAACTTGCTTGAAAATTACAAATAAAAAAGTGAATGCAGGATTTGATATGTTTTACGAGACATATGGGCAGGAATTCAGAGGGAAAGGAGCAATTTTGAGCTCTGCTCTTAAAAACGGCTTTTTTTTAGGGTCATACGTCAAACATATTACATCACAAAGGGGACACATCTCCGTTCTCTGACCGCGGGAATAGTTAGTAGTTGCGTTGAGCAGTTGTGTTGAGCGGTTGGGTTTTAGTGAGCTGGTATTTTTCTGTAGTTTTACATTGTATTTCACCATTTGTAATCATGGTGCAGTATTGTGTTTGTGCAGGTTTCACAAATACCAGCCTGTCAGGACATCGAGTCCACTACTTTCCTAACAGAAAAAGAAAGCTAGCTAGCTTTTGGTCCTGGGTTAGTTTTGTGCAGACACAGAGACGGGACTTCAATGCTGCGTCTGTGACGAAATGTATATTGATATTCTAATGTAAATATGTGTAGCTCATCAACAGTCCTGCCAGTAACCTTACTATATTATCAATGCTACTTTAGTTATAGCCTGATATATGATAGCTAACTTTACAATGTTGTGATGTGACGTTAGCTAACATTCTGTAGCTAACGCAGATCACTCACCAAGATAGCTGCCCCTTCCCTGCTCTCTCTCTCCCCTCCGGTAAAGCTCTGAAGGTAGAGTGGAGTTGCATTAGGTAACGTTTATCAGGAAACCGTATTACATCTCTCTCCCCCCCTTCGCTGCTCTCTCCCCCCCCCCCTCCTCCTTCCCTGCTCTCTCTCTCTCCCCTATGGTACAGCACCGTAACATAGTGTTGATTTGCATTAGGTAACGCGAGATACGGCTGATACTTGCGCATTAGTTTCTGTTATGGATCAGTATCAACAGTCCTGCCAGTAACGTTACTATATTATCAATGCTACTTTAGTTATAGCCTGATATATGATAGTTAACTTTATAATGTTGTGATGTGACGTTTGCTAACATTCTGTAGCTAACGCCGATCACTCACCAAGATAGCTGCCCAGTTCTCCACTGGTTCTCCTCACACCACAGCTCAATTTCTCTCCGATGGCCGTTATTTCTTCTAATCCTTTGCTGCTCCTGGTCTCTTGGACGCCTAACAGGCTCATAATTATAAGGTTGTGGTCCATCATATGCATATACATGTTAAACTTCTTCTCTGTCTTCTGTGTCGAAACTAGCATTGGGATCCATGTTTATTAGAGGGTGATTCTCTGAATCGGGTGCCTTTTGGGTCTTCGCATTTTTAAGAAAATACCTTAAAATATTGCATTTTTTATGATAACATCTGGTAGAGGACTACTTAAACCTTTGAGAAAACACATTTTCCCAACTCAGGCATACAATCCCAATAATTACTAGGAGTTTCCTTCTTACAAAAAGTTGTTTGGTGTTCAAGCCACTTGGAGACTTGGAGTCTGTGTGAATATGATTCAAAAAGATATTCAAGTTAATTCTTGTTGAACCTTAATCATCAGAAGTCCCTTGTTTAGGATCACCTATGTTAAGTAGATTTTTTCTCGACCATTAGTAGACCATTTGGCTGCAAAAGGGGATCATTAGAACTTTATCCAACATCGGCCTTCAAATGTTATCAAAAATATGCATTCAACTTAGAATTTTGTTTAGGTTTCATATTTTGTCTGATTATCTTGTACACTGTAAACACAATACAACACTTCAAAGTTCATATTAAGTTCATATCACTAAAATATTAATACAAACCTATTAAATAACAGGGTTGAACTCAGCATGATGGGGTTGAATATGATAACAGGTTTGAAAGGACAACACATTTTTCTATATATATGGTATGGATTTATTTAGCGGAGCAATTAATGATTATGCATTCAATTAAATGGAAATTCAATTGAATTACAGCTGAACTATCAAAACATTTGATACAACATGAAGTATTTAAAATCACATTTAAAAAACATCAAGCACAAATTCATAAACACATGAATGGAACGAATCAGTCTATATGGTCAGCAGTAACAACAATTCCTAATAAAATGTATAATGTAAAATGTAACTAATTTTGATTGCTAATTTGGCTACTAATATTCAGTAAATAACGTTGAACTCTGAATATTTGTTTGTGAAGTGTTGCTTCATCCTTTAATCAGAAAGCCTGGCCCACACTTCTTTCTCAATTTCCATGTGTCGTGATGTCAGAGGCGTAGGGGGTGGGATGAGCTCAAGCACATCATCAAACATATACCACTGCACATCCTCACGAACAGGCCAAAAGAACCTGTTTGGTCCGACACGATGCATGCATTTGACTTGAACTTGTGTTTCATCCACGGCTAGGATTATTCCGGGATACAAATCCTTATCGTATGTGAGCACACACCATTGCCCCAGCACCTCTGTGTCTTCCCATTGGATTTGCATTGGCCTCTGTGACACTGCCACTGGCACCTTCTTGAGAAAGCTGAAATGCTGTGTATTCCAACATTCCCAGTGTAACTGCTTTTGGGTAGAGCACATACAGCTGACATCACGAAATACTATCTCTCCTGGAGCAAGAGTTACCAGCTGATGGATTCGCATGGTTCCTGGGACTGCTGTTTGATGGCATCCTCTCAAGTGCCTGCTCAACTGTTTCACTGTTGACAAAGAACAACTTAATCGATGTATTGGTCTCCAAAAGGATATTGAAGAGCTTAAGTGCATCTTTGATGTCCTGACCATGGCTTATTAGCATGTCAGCAGTCCTCTTCAAGGCTGCGCCAACATCATCTGGTGCTCCCTTACCATGGCTGGCCTCAAAGAAATTCCAAGTCCCTGCATTAAGGCCTCTTTTCCTCAGCTCAGTGCTAAAAAGAAAAAAATTGCCCTTCTGCTTGTACTGGGTAGAAGGACCATCACTAAAAAAGTGTACCACAGAAACATCTGGGTATGTTGCCTGCCCATGATCCAGTACAGGGTTTAGATGAACCCATATAGCTGCTGGGCTTTTGTGATTTGATGGGGATATTGTGGTGAAACAGGTTGGTTCTTGGATGCCACCTACATAAAGAACCCCTGTATGCAGTGTTGCCTGCTGGTGGGATGATCCAAAGTGCACTGCTTGGATTGCTTGCAAGTAAAGTACTCAGAAAAATCTACGTGAATTAGGCATTCATCAGTGGCCATGCTCTTCCTTAGCTCACGGTAGTAGGCATACTGCTGCCTAATATTAAAAGAATGCTTCTTGAACTTGCTCAGGAGTGTTTGTAACTGCTCAGCAAGTTGCTCCTGGGTGCCCTCAACAATCTGTTTAACAGTTATCTTCACTGTTGGCCCCTCCTGGTCATTCATTGCTGCCTTATCTTCTGTCCCCCACTGAGTATAGGACATATTTACTTGAGAGTGGAACTGTTTTGTCTCTGCAGTGTTCACACTCCCCATACATACAGTCCTTTCTAATAGTATCACAGCACACAATTTGTGTGAGTGCCTCAAGATTTGAGGTCTCAATCAACTTCAACTTACTAAACTTTTCTGCCAGCAAGCTAAGATTCTCGTGCAGTTTGCACATGAATGTGTCACGGTCAGACAGGGATGGGTGCACAACCCAAAAGGGACGTTGGCGGCAAAATGCAGGGTATGAGATCCTCACATTGATCTCTGCCAGAAATCTTTTCTGGAGGTTTATTAGTGTGTCTACAAGGAACCTTTTTTGCATCTTTACCTTGTTTCTTGTAATGGTTTGTTTTCTTCCTGTAGTTATCCTGCTGACATCATCTCTTGTCAAGAAGGTCTTTACATAGTTCTCCATAGATGCATCTGCATACCTGTTCACAGGCTTTCTGATAAATTTGCTTAGGCTATTAGTGTTCAAAAGGTTTCTGCGTTTTATTTAAATCCCCAGTGCATGTTCTGACCATCTCTGCAGCCAATACTTTTTGACAATCTTTCCCACAGTAACCTTATATATGATTTGCTTATCTCTTTCATTTCTGGTCTTTTGGTATTTTTTTTTGATATCAGCAACAAGGGCTTCATGGGGAAGTAACGTTTTTCTTACCCTGCTGTTCACAGTACAATTCTTGACCAGTTCACGGACTTTGGGTCTTGGAGATTCATTATGTGTTGCTGATAGCTGGAACCTCTTTTTGTCCTTTTCTTTAAGTTGTTTCTCCTTTCTCAGTGAATGTTTGAGTTGTTCTATTTCTTTGCGCAGTTTGTTTCTTGATCTACGGGATTGCTTTTTGCCCTCCAAATGTTGCCTAAAACAAAACCAGGCAATACATAATTAGCAAAACTCCAGCCCATATAAACATCTAACATGGACAAACTATAATATTTTAAACCAAAATGATAAACACTTCCATTGACACCACACACACACACACACACACACACACACACACACACACACACACACACACACACACACACACACACACACACACACACACACACACACACACACACACACACACACACACACACACACACACCCCTAACAACATATTTCCCTGACCTTGAAGACTCAGCTCTGGGCTGCACTGCATGCTGAATATTAGGACTTTGTGGAGGAGTGTTGATATTGCTGAAAGCTTCCCTTTCTTTCTGTCTTCTTTTAGCTTTCCTCCACATCTTACACTTCTGTCGTTTAGCTCTGTCACTCAGATCACTGATAGTTTTTTTTTTCCCCTCCTCAGTATTCCTTTTCCACCTCTTGCGCTCACTCCTGAGATAATTCTCCCTCCTATCTGGGTCTGCATTCCTTCTTGCCCTGTACTCTCTTTGTCTCTCTGCTGCTGTTTTTCCCATTGTGATGTCTGAAAATATTAAACATTAAAAAAACATTAAGAATGATACAGACATTAGAATTTAGTCATCTAAGAAATGTCAAACATTCAACCCTGTCACAACAGTTCAACCCTGTTATAATAAGAAATGTGACAGGGTTGAATGAGACGGGGTTAAAGTTCTTGACAAAAAGTAGCCATGAGACCTTGTTTAGCTAAGACATAGCACCACATGGAATTTAATGGCATCATAAAATGGTAGTATTTTGCACAATTATTGTTAATTTTTCCAAAAGAACCGTTATAATTCATTCATACAACAGAGTTGAAATGTTGAGCTTGACAATGTCAATCTGACATTAAAAAAATTAAATATAGGTAAGAAAAGATACTGACACTTGCCTTTCTTTGCCGCCTTTTCCTCAATAGACTTCTGTGATGTCACTCCCTCAATGCAGATGTTACATGGACTGATCCATTATTTTAATAGGGGGGTAAAATGTATAGCGTGACGGGGTTGAACCAAACTCGGGGACGTCTGTCAATAGTGCAATTTCATAGATAATTCATGTATTTTTTCAGATTCTTTTTTTTCTCAGTTAAAGTACACACGCATATGATTATATTAGCATCAAAATGTTGGTATAATTGGCAATTGCTATTTGTTTAATATTCAATGAATATGTGATGATGCTCAGTGAGGACATGCAAAAATGTGTGTTGTCTACGACAAAGACAACTAATTATTATAAAACAAAAACAAAAAATATATATTTAGTTTTACATTGTAATGCAAAACACCCTGTTCCTTTAATTCAGTGCTTTAAAATATATTTTTGTAGTTTGCTTTCATTTCAAATCTTTGAAGTAAGCTTGGGGGACTCAAAGGGCACCCGATTCAGAGAATGACCCTAATACGTTACACCGGCCGCTCTCCCCCTTGTATCCCCTTTGTTACGTCACACACGGGAGGTCACGTGGGGAGGCTTTTTGATGCGGAAGTAAAAATGTCTTACAAAAACGACGCCAGATGTCACTGTAGTGTATATTTATGTTTTTGTTTTTTTTAAATCTAGTGTATACATCATTTTCCTACACATTTATTCACAGGTGTCTTTAACCTGGAAATTGCTCTTTAATTGTTGAGTGGTCACCCATTTGTATGTTATTGTACTTTAACTTTAAGATTATAAGGGTTTGAACTGGGACTCAGGATACTGATTTATTTATATTTTGTGTTTGTCTATAAAATATGTTCTGCTTCTACTGTGTAACCCTTCCTGGTAAATACATGATTCTGCAAAAGCTAAACTCAGCATCTAGGTTTATGAAAAAACCACCTGACCATATATCAAGAGGTTTACCAGTAAGTTTCAGTGCCCTGTTTCTGTTATAATAATATAATAATAACCTAATAAAAAGGTTGCAAACAGCAGACAGTAAATAATTTAGTAAACGTTTAGCTAAATAAAAACACAATGGCTAAATGTAGCTTTATATGAACAGTTTTATTTGGGAAAAATATTGTAAATCGAAAACTACTGAAGGGTAACCACCGTATATTGTACGTTACTTGGTAATTGATTGATGAGATCAACATTTTAACAGCGTACAAAATTTGCTTTAGCAATGCTTAGGTTGTAACAACAAACATGAAATTCTGTTACATGTCATAAGACTTTTGTATTGCTGTTTTGCAGGAGTGCTGTCCTACGATATGGAATGTGGGACCAAATCCGAGTAGACCATGGAAAATAATTCTACTTGACTCTTTTCATGCAGGAGAAATTGGCAGACTACCGGAATAACACAGGCAGACAGCCATACATGCAAACAAAGTCAACACAGACGAGTTGTTTTTTATCTGAATTGCAATCAACGTGTTCATACATTACATTACATGTCACTTGTTAGACGCTTTTATCCAAAGCGACTTACATACTCAATACTGTGGACAATCCCCACATAGCCATTTTTGTCTTTTATTCCTCACTTTATCTGCTGTAATCATGTAAATTACCCTGTGGCGAGACAAATAAAAATATTTCTGATCTCATTCCATTATTCACCCAACTACTAGCTGATAAAGCTGTCAATAGACCCATGGCGTTCACTAAACTTCTCTAGGGGACTGCTAGCTTTTTCCTATGACATAGGAGAGATACACAGTACTTTTGAACTGGATACAACAGGAAATGGATAAAATACAAAGCCGGAAATTGGGAAATGAACAATGGGAAATTACAATGTGCTCTCTACATTTGACTCTTCTCATTTTTGTTTACTTTAAATTACAGAATCATATTATAGAAAGGATGTGGCCAGAGGTAAACAACAGGGTAAACTACCCTCTGAAAGGCGCACTCAACCACCTTGTTGACCAGGAGGAACTAAACCTCGAAGACAATATCACACGATACTGTGTGTCCACTCTTACCTGTCAGGTAGCCAAAATTGGACTTGACCGGATGGTGCAGTCCTGGAATGCACACAGAATCCAAGGTTTTTATAGCAGTTTTCAGAATGTTACTTAAGCCCCATAAGAAATTACCTTCTTTATGCATTTTTATAAGTTGTACTTATATACTACATTTGTTTCTCTCTGTATCCCCTTTTTTACACTAGGTTGATGGAAATGTTTAAATGTGGCATGTATATATTACAATATTTCAATAATTGTCTGAGTAAAGACATATCTACTATCTAGTTTATAGATTGCTCTTATTGCATGAAACATATATATCTGGTAAGTACATAAACAGTCAAATTAAAAACATACTTTTTAAAGTTTGTAAGAAGTGTACTAATAGCACAGGCTATGATTACACGCTGTGTGAGGTTCATTGATATGCATGATATGTAACATTACACTAACAATGGCCACTTATTTGTGTTTTTTTTTAAGGTAAGGGTATCCCAGATCAACTTGCTCATGGTGGGTGCCCAAAGAGACTGCCTGCAGATCTTTTGCCTGAAGCTACAGATGCTGCAGACTGCTATCATCAGGAAGTGGGGTCCTCTCTGACACGAGTGTCGCTGTTTGGGAGAATCCCATTTGCCACTGTGGAGCACCAGACAGCAGCTGAACAAGAATTTGCAAGGAACTATACGGACATTGCTGAACTCTTTGAGCGTGCCATTCACAACGAGCCAGCACCATTCCAAAACGGGATAAAGGATCTCATAGGCATTGTAAGAAGATATGTGTAAAGGCAAGTGCAGGGATCAGGAGCCAGTGTATACCCAGGATGCTGGACTGTCTGCAGCACTGGATGCTTTAAGGGCCCTACCCTAAAGTGGACAGCAGTTCAGTCGTTTATTGTTAAGTTTATTGTTAAGTTTATTGTTTATTGTTAAGTGGTGTTTGTTCAAATTCCAGGTTCCATGATATCATCAAACACAGAAAATTATTGTTGTAGTTTTCTTTAGCTGTATGAATTATTAATTGTTCATCTGCAATGTTTAATAAATGGAAAATAGTTTGAATGTGTGTCCATGGTATGTTTAATTATGTTTCTAAACACAGGCAAATAGCTGCATACGTAAGGCAATACAATCAAACACTATTATTTTATCATCCACGCACCAACAGAACATTTGGAAATCAACCATTAATCAGAGGTTGTCGAAGTAATCAGATCTTGTACTAGAGTAAAAGTAGAAGTACTCAGATCTTGTACTTGAGTAAAAGTAAAACTACTCAGATCTTGTACTTGAGTGAAAGTAGAAGTACTCAGATCTTGTACTTGAGTAAAAGTAAAAGTACTCAGATCTTGTACTTGAGTAAAAGTAGAAGTACTCAGATCTTGTACTTGAGTGAAAGTAGAAGTACTCATATCTTGTACTTGAGTAAAAGTAGAAGTACCAGAGAGTAGTAATACTCTGTTACAGTAAAAGTCCTGCATTCAAAATGTTCCTCAAGTAAAAGTAGAAAAGTATTCTCATCAAAATATAGTGAAAGTAGCGACAGTAAAAGTAGTCATTGTGCAGAATGGTCCATTTCAGAATAATATATGATATGTTTTATAATGATTGATCATGAAAGTCTTCTCAAAGCTGGTAAAGGTGCAGCTAGTTTGAATGACTTTGTATACTGCAGGGTAGCTTGGGAATTTACTCCAGGTGGAACTAAAGTCTGAATTAAGTGTTGATTACATTTCACATAATGAATCCAAATCTGTAAAGTTACTAAAGGTTTTAAATACATGTAGTGGAGTAAAAGTGGCTACGCTTTAAACTCTAAAATATAGTTACAGAAAGACAGACAGACAGACATCGAGATAGAAAAGACATCGAGACAGACATATACATAGAAAGACAGACATACGGACAGACTGTCTTCTGTACTTGTATGTATGAATATAATAATATACGTATATTTGTAACGCAGTCTAAAGGCAAAGACGTAGAACCTTTATTTGGAAGAGTACAGCGCAAGCATAGGGCACACTAGCCAATCAGAAGCAAGGAAGCGCTGGAGACACACCCACTTATGGAAACGAAACATTGAGTGGTATACTTGTTTTAACAGTAAGAACAGAAAAACGAAAAAACGAGCTGAATTTCCGGTTTTTCTTTTTGGGGCAAAATTGAAAAACAAAAAAACGACCCGTTTCTGCTTTTTTTTTTTTTTTTTTAATTAGAACGAAAAAACAAACGGTTAAAACGTACCTTCGTCATGTTTGAGCACAGTCAAAGTATTTTAATTTTTTTTTTGTATTTTTGTAAAGTTAAGGCTATTGAACCATTCCATTTTGATTGTATGTTTGTAATATGAGTTATGTACTATGCAAAGTTCAGATGAAGAACTCATTGATTTCAGTATTAGATACACACCTTTTAGGTGTGTAAGGAGGACGAAGGTACGTTTTAACCGTTTGTTTTTTCGTTCTAATTTAAAAAAAAAAAAAAGCAGAAACGGGTCTCTTTTTTGTTTTTCAATTTTGCCCAAAAATGAAAAAACGAAAATTCAGCTTGTTTTTTCGTTTTTCTGTTCTTACTGTTAAAACAAGTATACCACTCAACATTTCGTTTCCATAAGTGGGTGTGTCTCCAGCGCCTCCTTGCTTCTGATTGGCTAGGGTGCCCTATGCTTGCATTGTACTCTTCAAAATTAAAGGTTCTACGTCTTTGCCTTTAGACTGTGTTACAAATATACGTATATTTTTATATTCATACATACAAGTACAAGTCTGTCCGTATGTCTGTCTTTCTATGTATATGTCTGTCTCGATGTCTTTATATCTCGATGTCTGTCTGTCTGTCTGTCTTTCTGTGACTATATTTTAGAGTTTAAAGCGTAGCCACTTTTACTCCACTACATGTATTTAAAACCTTTAGTAACTTTACAGATTTGGATTAATTATGTGAAATGTAATCAACACTTAAATCAGACTTTAGTTCCACCTGGAGTAAATTCACAAGCTACCCTGCAGTATACAAAGTCATTCAAACTAGCTGCACCTTTACCAGCTTTGAGAACACTTTCATGATCAATCATTATAAAACATATCATATATATTATTCTGAAATGGACCAATCTGCACAATGACTACTTTTACTGTCGCTACTTTCACTATATTTTGATGATAATACTTTTCTACTTTCACTTGAGGAACATTTTGAATGCAGGACTTTTACTGTAACAGAGTATTCCTACACTCTGGTACTTCTACTTTTACTCAAGTACAAGATCTGAGTACTTTACTTTTACTCAAGTACAAGATCTGAGTACTTCTACTTTTACTCAAGTACAAGACCTGAGTACTTCTACTTTCACTCAAGTACAAGATTTGAGTACTTGAACTTTTACTCTAGTACAATATCTGAGTACTTCTACTTTTACTCAAGTACAATATCTGATTACTTCTACTCAAGTACAAGACCTGAGTACTTCTACTTTTACTCAAGTACAAGATCTGAGTACTTCTACTTTTACTCAAGTACAAGATCTGAGTACTTCTACTTTTACTGAAGTACAAGATCTGAGTACTTCTACTTTTACTCAAGTACAAGATCTGAGTACTTCTACTTTTACTCAAGTACAAGATCTGAGTACTTCTACTTTTACTCAAGTACAAGATCTGAGTACTTCTACTTTTACTCAAGTACAAGATCTGAGTACTTCTACTTTTACTCAAGTACAAGATCTGAGTACTTCTACTTTTACTGAAGTACAATATCTGAGTACTTCTACTTTTACTGAAGTACAAGATCTGAGTACTTCTACTTTTACTCAAGTACAAGATCTGAGTACTTCTACTTTTACTGAAGTACAAGATCTGAGTACTTCTACTTTTACTCAAGTACAAGATCTGAGTACTTCTACTTTTACTCAAGTACAAGATCTGAGTAGTTTTACTTTTACTCAAGTACAAGATCTGAGTACTTCTACTTTTACTCTAGTACAAGATCTGATTACTTCGACAACCTCTGATTAATGGTTGATTTCCAAATGTTCTGTTGGTGCGTGGATGATAAAATAATAGTGTTTGATTGTATTGCCTTACGTATGCAGCTATTTGCCTGTGTTTAGAAACATAATTAAACATACCATGGACACACATTCAAACAATTTTCCATTTATTAAACATTGCAGATGAACAATTAACAAATCATACAGCTAAAGAAAACTACATCAATACATTTTCTTTATGATAATATCATGGAACCTGGAATTTGAACAAACACCACTTAACAATAAACAATAAACTTAACAATAAACTTAACAATAAACGACTGAACTGCTGTCCACTTTAGGGTAGGGCCCTTAAAGCATCCAGTGCTGCAGACAGTCCAGCAACCTGGGTATACACTGGCTCCTGATCCCTGCACTTAAGGCATTGGGGAGATGTTATCCTCCACTCCTCCACACAGAGCCTGCATCCCACGATGCTTCGGCAGCAGGAGGAAAACATGGGTCCAGTCATTGTGTCTTTAAAAAGAAAAAAGACAGGTTTTTAAAGATATGCTGATAGTTACTGATTGATGTCATGGACTGTATTTCTGAAGCATGCAATCAAACTGAGAAAGATACTGTTCAGAAATAGATTTGAAAAGATTAACTTAGAATAATATGAAAATCCGGCACCTATACGTTTTATTTTTTAAATACTGTTTGTTACACTGAGCATTTCAATCAGGAGAGACGTGATGTATGGAATACATGTTTATTATCGGGTCACATTATATAAATGAAACATAATGATGACAGTTTATAACAAGTGAATGAAATGGTGTTTGGCGATTAGGCCCAGGTTTGGTAGGATGTCATTCGGGAAGGGAAGAACCGTTTCCGATGAACCCCGCTGGGTCTAGACACTGGTGGTGGTGATGAGTGGTTAGGTCCAGTTGGAAGGGAGAAGGTTGAGCTTGGCCCTGAGTTGGAAGCAGGAGGCGAAGGGGTGGAGGAGGGTTGCGCGTTGACACCTGGAAGACAGCTGATGGAAAAGGGGAGAGCATATATAGAGGGATTAACAGGTGCGATGATTAGGCTTGTGAATGGAGGGAAGTGGAGGAGTGGCGCTCCCTATTCTTTATTGAAGGGAGCGAGTATTGCCATGACGCGCAATACGAAGTGATAGGTCTTCCTGCCTGAACTTGCGCTGAGCTTCATTTCAATCAGGAGAGACGTGATGTATGGAATACATTTTTATTATCGGGTCACATTATATAAATGAAACATAATGATGACAGTTTATAACAAGTGAATGAAATGGTGTTTGGCAATTAGGCCCAGGTTTTGTAGGATGTCATTCGGGAAGGGAAGAACCGTTTCTGATGAACCCCCAAAAGAAGTGAAAGTATGAAGTACTGAACGTGATGAAATCTTACCTTGTGGGATGCAGTGGAAATCTATGGATGAAAAGAGAGGTTAATACATGTGGGGATTTAGACATACTGATGCCTCCTAGGCATCCTCCCTGGACGTACAGGGCTTCCTGGACGTACAGGGCATCCTGGACATACAGGGCGTCCTGGACATACAGGGCGTCCCGGACATACGGGGCTTCCCGGATGTACGGGGCATCCCGGACGTACGGGGCAACCTGGACGTACAGGGCGTCCTGGACATACAGGGCTTCCCGGACGTACGGGGCATCCCGGACGAACGGGGCATCCTGGACGTACAGGGCATCCCGGACGTACGGGGCAACCTGACTTCGCAGGGACACATTTTATACGGACCCGAAGGTTACAACCTGGACGTACAGGGTTAGACATGCAAGGATAAACATGAGCCGCGGGGCGAATATACGTGCTAACATGCTAAGAACCACCACCAGTTATATGCATACGTACCAATTTGAAGGTTGGAGAGACCTTTGGATAGCCAGCACGGCACTGAGGTTCGGACGAATGTAGGATGAGAAGCGGTTGTTGTAGGGAAGAGGAACAATTACCTTGATTGCGGCAGGTTTGCTGCACCTATCCTGAACGAGCCCTGAAATGCTCTTAAGACACCACCACCAGTTATATGCATGTTTACCAGAGGTAAGCTGGAGAGATCTTGGATAGCCGGCACGAGCCAATGCCCGGCGAAGAGGGAGATGTAGACAATGTAATGCGGCTGTTAGCTTGAGTACAATGATGCATGAATATCATACCCTGCTTAACATAAGCCATGTGAGCATGAAACCAAATATATGAGTGCAATATGAGCAGCATGAAATCATATTTGCTTAGGTAAATACTGAGACATGACCCATGATATAGGCAGGGCTCAACGCTAACTTTTAAAAGTGGTTGCCAGGCTGGCAACCGGGCATCCGCTTTTGGTTGCCAAAACTGAAAATACGGTTGCCCTTTTTTTAGATACCTTATATTTTAAATAATTAAGATGCTATACAGTTATACATCAACTTAATAATGAACATGTGACACAAAAATGTTCAAATGCTTTACAATAAGTAATTAACGCGCTTATTTGAACCTAAGTGGTAGTAAACTTGTCCACCCTCAATTGCTGGTATACAAAATACCAGTAGTGCTGCTGTTGTCCTGTTCTTCATAGATCCCTCACAAATGAATTGAGCAAGTCACCAGTTTCTTGATCATCCGTTGTCTCCCTTTCAAATGTGGGTTTTCTTGACCTTTGTGCTGACCCCCACCATAGACCCATTGGCCCTTCAGCATTGAAGTCTTGGATTGGCCAGACTAATACATTTCTAATGTTAAATAAATGAAAACCATGCACAGTTAAACATTTGATATTAATTATTGATGCTGTAAATTACCTTTAATATGTTTAACTATATTTAAAATGTGTTACCTTTTTATAGAAGTGATTATAATTGAATGCAACCATTTTCTATGTTAAAGTTTCGTTTTGCACTTTTATTTTGGTAGTAATAAGATCGGGACTCTTATTTTGAAGGAACTTTTACCGGAAGTGAATGGAAAACGTTCCTCTTTGTTTTTCGTTCGGGTTTTACCTTACGCTCCATCAGTTGAATGACTTTGAACATTCATTGGAGAAGTTGAGGTGTTGGCTGAACTTTTTATCACACAGTTGAGCAACTTATTTTTGCTTCGCCATTTTGTTGTAAAACAAACACGCGGCGCACCGCGCACGCGAGTAAACGTGCATCGCTTCTGGCTCTGTAATCACGCCAATGCACGTGCAATTTAGGTATCAGGTTCCGACTGGTCACAACAATTAAATATCACTCTTAAAACGAATATGGACATTTATCTATTTTGGGGTGCACGTTTTGCTGTCCTTATTTCTTATGTTAAAAACTGGTTGCCACTGATGGCAACCAAAGTCCAAGAAGTGGTTGACATTTTCCAAATGGTTGCCAATGGCAACCTGGCAACCGTTACTGTCGAGCCCTGATATAGGACTAGCTTAATTAGCAGTTTAATTACGCCACAGTGAGACGTAGATGCTGATGTGCTGGTTGGGTGATTAGACTGTCTTCTATCATCTTACATGAGCTTCACTTTCTCCCTGAAAGAAACCCCCCAAAACCACGGATGGGCAGCATCCGTGGCTGTGTTGAAGCTTGAAACTGCTGTACTTACTGAGCATTGTGACGGGTGGTAGTTACCTGAACTGCATAACTCCATGCTGTAACGCGTTACACCCGACACTTTTTGGGTAGATTCAGCGTGTGGGCTGTGGCTCAGCTGGAAAGCAGCCGACCCACGACCGCAGGGTTTGCTTGTAGAAGCTACAGCTAAATGAGATAATGCAGTTAATAAATGTATTCCTGATATGGTTTAGCCTTCTCAGGCTACAACATGGTTAAGTTTATGAATAATATTAAGGAATACGAATCCCTCTTTGCAATGTTTACCAGCCTCCTTTAGGCTTTTCAATCACAATCGTTCAACTGGAATGAAAACAATAAGGTTAACATGAAAATAGGATTTTATGTTCGTTGTTTAGAGTTATTCTAAGGCTTTACTCATTGGGAATCGGTATGAGATAGAGCACAACTGTTGAGATTTCCAATTTGGCTGTTTTACACGCGTTGACCAACAGGGGGTTTATGTTCAAATGAAGCCCATGATGAAGCCTCATGAGATGATCCCTTTGCGAACCAATTGGCTGGAAAGCTTCAAAGCTTCATAAGGCTTCATCTCGCCATCACTACCTGCTTGCCACCTAAGACGCACTTAGTGACCAGTACTGCTACTGAGCCGGGAAGAGAAGGAGCTTCGATGAGATGTAGCTTGAGCCCTGCCTGCCTGCAAGAGGGGTTGTGGTTGAAGCCGGAAGTGGGTGAAGCTTCGCAAGCGATGAGGGCCCGTTCCGCGTGAAGGCCGGAAGCGCCGCATTGAGCGGCCCTGATGCCAGTGATGCCCTCTCGAGAGACTGAAGGCGTGTGTCAATTGTTTGCCTGAAGTAGCCCATTTCCATTAAGCCGGAGGAACTTCCGTGGAGCCCAGTATCCTTGTCTTTTTTCTTCCGCGTCTGGGTTTGCGGGGTGGCCGGCTAGAACCGCTAGCCAACTGGGGAACGCCGCCTGTAGCTTAATCCGCAAGACTGCGGAGCTGATGAATATATACCCAGAGCTGGGACGAAGCCCTACTGCTGCTTGCGCGTTGACACCTGGAAGACAGCTGATGGAAAAGGGGAGAGCATATATAGAGGGATTAACAGGTGCGATGATTAGGCTTGTGAATGGAGGGAAGTGATAGGTTAGCTGAGGGGTGGCGCTCCCTATCCTTTAGTGAAGGGAGCGAGTATTGCCATGACGCGCAATACGAAGTGATAGGTCTTCCTGCCTGAACTTGCGCTGAGCTTCATTATTCAAAGAGAAGATGAAAACAATACCTCTGCAGATCAAACAGCTAAATGCCTGTTTGACTTCTGGCCTTGGTACTACCAAGTCCTGGCTGGCTGCCACTATGTCAGAAATCTTCCTGGTGACTTCTTCCAGGCCTTGGGATGCATCCAGCAGTTCCTCCACCTTGTTGCTCAGTGTGTGGACTTCAGATAGCTCATTTCTGTTTTTGTCACATTTTGAAAATAGTTTAAATATTAGCAGTCATTTAAGATTTTTTCTTCATTTTATTAGAGATTAAAGAAAGTTATGTATTCCATGGCAAATTAGATGATGCTAAATAAACAAGAGCATGTGGAAACATTTCATTTCTTGAAATTACATTTCAAGGATATTGTTTATAAATGCTGATTGTAGAACGGATGTTGACTGTGACTCTTCATACCATGTGCTGACCCACAGAGTACTGAGGTGTGCTACAGTCAGGGCCGGACCTAGCACATTTGGTGCCCTAGGCGAGCTTCACCACTGCGCCCCCCCCCCAAAAAATATCAAAACATCTTAACAGTTATACAGTAAAGTACTGCAGCTTTATTTATTACAAGCAAGAACAAGAGCTAAGAATAAATGTAAAGTGCACACTAAAGAATTAAAACAAATAAACAACTTAGCTAACAAACAATAATAATATCAATAACAAACAATAAAAGAATGTGCAAATTTGCTTTCAAAGAAAATTAAGAAGAAATGTAAAGTGCACACTAAAGAATTAAAACAAACAACTTAGCTAACAAACAATAATAATAATAACAATAACAAACAATAAAATAACGTGCACATTTGCTTTAAAAGAAAATTATGTATTGTAAAATATGTTACACATGTCAAATAATCAAAATATAATATGCTAAATAAACAAACAAATACATAAAAATTACAAATTCACTTTGTCTCAAGAACTATTTACATTCCACTCCCTATCATCACACAAGGTTGGCCTACATATTAGCTCCTACTGGTTTCCATTTACAGTGCAATCCTTCTGGCCTTCCTCGCTGCAAAGTCATCAATCACATCATCATATGAAATCTGACCACCAACCTCATGGTTAATACTGATTACAGCCAGACCACTGAGGCGTTCTTGAGCCATGGTGGACCTCAGGTATGTTTTCAAGAGTTTTAATTTGGAAAAACTCCTCTCGGCTGAAGCTACTGTTACTGGTAGCGTTGCACTGATCCGCAGAGCAATACACAAGTTGGGATATATTTCGGTGAGCTGCTTTGTATGTATGAATTTTAACAACTCAAGAGTTGTCATGCTCTTTGATGGCAAGTCAGGTACATTTTCCAACTCCTGAGCCAGCTCCTTCCCATCCAAATCAGATTGCCCTCCATGGCTTAAGGTGTGTGCAAGTGCCTCTGCTTGCTTCATCAGCTCTTGGTGTGGCAGGTCTGGGAAGTTGTACAGAATGCCAAACTTGTCTTGCACATGTTCAAGAGTGGTAAACCTCTCCTTTTGTGCTGACACTGCAGCATCTACCACCACGTTAAAGAACGTTACCTCCAGATTTTGCAAGGCATTCCTCAATGGCTCATCAGGAGACTCATATGAGAAGTGCCTCTTTGTTGACTTCAGCCGCTTTTGCACAAGGACTGCATCCACATTCATGTCTTCACACATGTCCTTGGCTGATGTTTGTGAAGCCACAAAGCCTGTGGCTCTGTAGGATTTGAGAGCTTTTTCAGTCTTTTTCAGTAGACTTACTGCTACATCCACTTGCATTGTTTGGGACTGCAGGACTTTGCTCACCTGCTGAATTTGACTTAACATGTCATACCAGACCACTGTGCACAGTGAAAAGCGGAATGACCCCACTTCTTCTGCCAGAGACTGGGCTTCAATCCTGATGATTGGGTCTTTGGCCTGGTTTCTCACCTCAAGCAGTGCCTCTCTCACAGCTGCGGCTTCATATCGCAGAGGCTCCACAGCTTTCACTCTGCTCTCCCATCTGGTTTCTGACCACATTTTGAGTGAAAGGTTGACGTGTTTCTTGAGGATGGCCCATCTCTGTGTAGAGGCAGAAAACAGGCAGTATAGCTTCTGCACAATGCCAAAAAATGATATGGCATCTTTGGAGCTTTTGGCAGCATCAGCAATGACCAAATTGAGTGTATGTGCCCCACAAGGCACAAACAAAGCTCTTGGGTTCAACTGCAGTAGCCTGGCCTGTACTCCCTTGTTCTTCCCTCTCATATTTGCGCCGTTGTCATATGACTGTCCTCTGCAGTCATCAAAGGCAATCTGCAACTCCTCCAGCCTCTTCAAAATCAGGGCGGACAAACTTTCACCAGTGGACTCCTCTGCTACTAGGAATCCCATGAAGTGCTCTTTAATCTGGGGGTCTTCTTCCAGTGTCACAATTCTGATGACTACTGACAGCTGTTCAGTGTGGCTAACATCCGGGGTGCAATCTAAAATGAGGGAAAAGTACTTGCATTTCTTTATTTCTTGCACTATTGTTGATAGAATCTTTCCACTGATGCATTCAATCAACTCATTCTGAATGGTTTTGCCCAAGTAGCTGTGGTGGGATGTTTGACTTTTAATCTTGTGGATGTGGTCTTTCATCACTGGGTCAAACTGCGCCAAAAGCTCAACCTCTTTCAAAAAGTTTCCATTTGAAGGAGAGTATTTCTGTCTTTCCTCTCAATGCCATATTTCGCCCTGCCAGAGACTGTACAATAGCAACCAGTCGTGTCAGCACTGCTCTCCACCGACTCTTCTCTGCCTCAAGGAGGGCCTGCTCTTGTTTGTCTATTGTTGTACCTTGTTTTAATCGAACTGCCAATTCTTTCCATGACGCCAAATTGTTCAGGTGTTCCGGACTATTTTCATGGCTGGTCAAAGCAGCACTTGCATTTTTCCAATCCGACAGTCCTGCATTTGTTAAATTAATTTGTTTTGGAGATAAAAGTTGACAACAAAAACAAAAAAGACTGTTCTTCTTTTTTGAATATGTCACCCAACTTCTTTTGATCCTTTCTCCATTTACTAAGGTCCTGCTGAAGTACTGGTGGTGGCAACTTCTCCCATCATCTCTCCTTGGGAAAATGAAATCAGGTGTTATCTGATATGGTCCTCTCCGAACAAACTCTGTCCTCATTGTGTCTGTGAGATGTGAAGGGCAGTCAGCAGGATCGGTTGGTAGTGGATCGTCTGTCTTTGCTGCATCTGGAGGGCATGTGAAGCACATTTTCTCACCTCATATTCACAATATCTTCACACACACACACACACACACACACACACACACACACACACACACACACACACACACACACACACACACACACACACACACACACACACACACACACACACACACACACACACACACACACACACACACACACAACCCCAATTCCAAAAAGGTTGGGACAGTGTGTAAAATGTAAATAAAAACAGAAAGCAATTATTTGAAAGCATGAGGACAATTAGGTTTATAGCTAAACATCTTTACATTCATAAGGCACACACCTGAGAAGAGTGTATGGGTGGAATCTGTGGTGCAATCAGGATGAGATGCAGCAGGCTGTTCTGACGTTCCTTGCAGTGGTTCTGGGCCTATACATATATAGAGAACACACAAGAGCAAATATATTGGCTGGATTAGAAATGGCACGACAGTCATTTTTACATTCAATTATTTATCATCACATCAGGAACATCTATTGACATATTGTACTCACCAGAACAAACAGACACAGTGGTCAGTGGCAGGGTGGAATCAGTGGTCATCTCATCAGGATGAGCAGCTTGCTGTTCTGACGTTCCTTCATGTGGTTCTAGGTCTATAAATATAGAAAGAACACACAAGAGCAAATATATTGACTGGATTTCACATTCAATTATTTATCATCAGGAACATCTATTGACACATTGCACTCACCTGAGGAAGCCGGCACAGCTGAGGTGCATGGCGGTTCCTTGTCAACTGATGCAGCAGATGGTCCCAGATATTTTAAAAGTGAATCTAAAATGATATAACAAAATGTGTATTATCAACATTGAATCATTTCCATTTGTTAAATGTAGCTATTATTTAGTTAGTAAGCATTAGGACAGCCTGACAGGTCTGATTCAACTAATCAAGAGCTATGCCTATCTTATTAGAACAGTTGAATCAGGTGTGTTAGTTCTGGGTTGGAACGAAAACATTCAACAGGACTGGAGTTGAGAACCACTGAGCTAGTTAGCTAACGTTAGCGCACATTATGACAGGGTTGAATTTGGCAAATGTTTGACTCGGATAGTCAATGTGCTTTCTGAGGTAAACTTAACGTTAGCTAACGTTACCAACTAACTAACATTCCACCACACTGGCTAGCTCGCTACACCAAAACTAACATTGTTTTTATTACTAATATTTCTATTTCATGACACAAAGAAAATAGCCTTATGACAGTTTCGACTGAATGGCAATAACAAACGCTGGCTAGCTAACGTTGGCTTAGCTAACTAGCAAGATTACATGATCCATTCGCTAATGTTGACAATACAATCAAAATTGCATACCTTTCACCTTGGCACGTTTCTCTTCTTCTTCTTTTCTTCTGTTTTTATACTGCGCCCCAGATGGCTTTTGCCTCTTCATAGTTCTCTAACGTTAGTCTTTCTTTCCTCAACGCTCAATTTGATAAACACTTGACCGATACCCATCAATGCACAGCGCTCTAGCATGTTCTGACTGTGAACACCTAAAGCCGAGGCTCTCCGACCGACCGTTTTAGATTTTTGGCTCATTTTCCCTTATGTTAGAATTTTTTTTTTATGTAAGAATAATGGTTGCAGATATAGAGGGGGGGCGCCAAAACTGCGCCAAGCAAAAAAAAAAAAAAAAATTTTTTTTTTTGTTGCAATTTTTGGCGCCCCCCTCTGGGGGGCGCTCTAGGCAACCGCCTATATTGCCTGTAGGAAGCTCCGCCCCTGGCTACAGTGAAGCACATGCTTATGCATGTCTGCCCCAGATGGCAAACGTATATAGCCCTTGAGCTGCAAAAATGCTAAATGGCCAGAAAGCAGCCTTTTTCAAATAATGAGAGGGTTTTGCCAGTCTGTTGTTAGCGAGTAAAATAAAGTGAAATGCTGCATATCGTGACCCTTCAGTTTGAGTGCTAGCCCTTCTTTACACATTACATTATTATCCCTATTGATAGATCAGTTCAAACCTTCTCCAGACAAAATCAGTTTTGTTATTCAACCACACCTGCTTCTTGAGCCTCTTCGACGCCATTGCCTGAAAGCAGAGCTCTCAACAGCATCGATCTTTCTTGCATTCGGCTTCCAGTACAAAGACCCTTTATGAGAGAAATAAAGAGTAAAGATACGTGAAAATAAAATGTTAAAAGGGGCACATTGTTGTACTGATAGCACTTTCAGACCCTTATCTTTTGCACAAATGAAAATGAAATATAGAATAATTATATTTACCAATTGTCCCTTCAGACTCAACGATTTCATTCCCAACGGTGTCTGTAAGGATGTACTCCTCACTGTCTCCCATGGCCACATTCACTTTTCCTGTGATCAGTGGAACGCTTGCCTCTGATTCAACAAATCTGATCATGACCACCCTTGTTGAAACAATCTTTCCATCCATTATTTCTGACACATGTATTGACCTGTAATGCAAAAAGAACAGTGACACACATTTAGTTAGCAACATGGACTAAAACGTAACATTCTAAAGCATGCCAACGTATGAAATGGGCATCTCATTACCTTTGAAATGACCGAGGGGTGCTAATTGATCTAGTCAACTGACTCATGTTTGCAGTAGACATTGGCTGACTATGACGAAAAGCAAACGGCCGTGACTCAGCTGGCTCTGTCTGGATCCTTTGAGTCTCCCCAGGTTTTTCCCCATGAACCTCATAATGACCGTGATCAGAGAGGTCCAGGGAGCAGAAACACCCACTATCCAATGGAAACACCGCAACGTTGGCGGCATCAGTGATGAAAAGGCTACCTGCGTTGAAAAGAAAATAACAGGTTATATATATTTCACAATTTCCTTTTAAACAATCACTACATTGTTCTTTGTCTTTCCATGTGTGTCCTTGCATAATTTCTTCCTTTGTGTCGTTTCTTCAATGGTGGTAGTGGTTTATTAATTGTATTAAAAAAACATGCAGTTAGTAGTTAATCCTCAAGATTATTTGTATGCCTATATCAGACCTCAGTATCAATCTAAATGTCCCTGATATAGTTTATAAATAAATGTCTTGCTCGACTGTACGACTAAATTGTCTCAGGGCTGTCACCAAGTAAATGCTGTTTTTAAGTTTCTTCTTGCTTCGCTTCTGCAAAGTTCAATTATAGTTATGCAGTTATTTGTGCAAAACAGTTCATATAAAATAATTATCATTGAATCTTTTCACATCTTTTCATGCCATGTCTATTTTGTGCACCAAATTAAGGATAACATCCGATAACATCCTAATAATATCCTTCCCCATTTACAATGTGATATCTAAACATTGTTTTGTTTTTAAATTGAATGATTAACTGACTCTCTCGTCCAGACGACTCGTAGCTTTATTGCTATTGAAACAAGGTTAGCTTGTTACACGTTAACACACCATGTGCCTGTTCAATCAATAATTAATCACGGATCTCTTAAAAATACCTGAAAAATGCGTCTGAATCTGTCGACGCGCATGTCGTCTATTTTAAGAGTAACTCGCTGGCTGCCTCTGAAAAGAAAGTATGACTCCATCTCCGTGTTTATTGTTAACAATATATTGCTATCGCCGTGTCCGACAAGTCGTTCTTGGCGGTAATGTGTGCATTACACAGGGTGCATTTACGGCATGGTGCCGTAAATGTACCATCAATTTACACCAGGACTGCTGTGCGCATGACAGGAAAGTTTGATCGCGGGAAATATAGTCACCCTCCTTATTAATAATAATGGAGTCCAGTTTGTTGGCCTACAGAGAAGTTATACAAAGTATGATAAAAGATGGTTATACTGATCAAAATATATCCGATCATCTCCAGTATGAATGTGGCTTAACAAAAGGGTTCTCCCAAACAAATATCCGTCGCTTTTTTACCCAAAATGGTATAGGCAGAGAGCGAGTGCACGATTCCCAACTGGAAGTAGAGGTTGCTAAAGCAGCTGTTGAGGTGAGGTAGGACTATGGCTTGATTCAGTGATGTAAAGTAATTACGTAGATTTACTCAAGTACTGTACTTATTACTTCATAGTAATAGAGTGGTGTAGTGAAGCGTCCTAAAACCCGGAAGTAAGTTCCTTCTGGTTCCCTCGACAAAAAAGCTATGCAATTTCGCCATAGGATTTTGGAAAATAACTCGAAATAATGTCTGCGGTTGACACACATTTAAGAGACGGAACACGGTTTGTTCAGTCGGATAATCTCCACATGTCTACCCTACTTTTATAATTTCATAACCATAAATCGAATCGAAAGATTTATGATTTTAGGACGTGTCACTGCACGACTCTATAGCCTACTGTTGGGCTTCGGAATGCTGGGAGGAGTAAATGGCCAGAAAGAATCCAAGAAACTTCTTGTAAAATTGACAGGGTTTTAATTATAGTAAACATGACGTTCCTCTGAGGCTGCGACGGGAGAGGGGCCGTATAAACGTTTCAGCTCCGATTATAAACTCCGGTACTTCCAGTCTTCTCCCATTGGTTGGCGGCGTCATATTCCGTTGCCCTCTATTGACGTAGCTAAAAATCCATTCATAAGCATTTAAATAGCTATATACATGATAGTTAACCATATAGTAACAGTTGATATGTTAGCATCGATGAGTGGCAGTTGGAGACGGTGTGTTTAGTATGTAACTACACGCGTTTTTATTAGGGCCGGGACTTTAACGCGTTAATTAAGATTAATTAATTACACAAAAATGAACGCGTTAAAAAAATTTACGCATTTTAATCGCACTTGTTTTTGCACTGCGGAACGTTTCTCACTGGATGAGTTTCAGGGGTACCGATTATACTGGAGCACCAACTAACGTTCATGACTTCAGACAGCAACAAACCACAGTGAACAATAGTCAAACGTGAACGAAGAAGCTGATGCTTCTCACTGTTCTCAGGTCAAATATTTATATGTGATTAAAAATGCGATTAATTGCGATTAATTAATTACAAAGCCTGTAATTAATTACATTAATTTTTTTAATCGAGTCCCGGCCCTAGTTTTTATCCATCTCTTCACTAATGCTGCTTGATATGCTACATCCTACTGTGAATGCTAAAAACAATGCAACTTCCGGTTCCGGAAGCTACTACCCCCGATATTTGTCCGTGGGGGAACAATACATCAGTGGACTAAAGTTCCGGTTTAATATGTATATTGATTATTCTCACAATACAAACAAATGTAACGAGCCCTGAATTATGGGTTTTCTTTGAGACGTAGGAGCTGAGTTGAGGCTTAACAATGATGTGACAGAAATACCCACTAATAACTTTCGACATAATTGTGTAAATAATAATGAGATAACTATTCTGGGGTTTTTTGGTTTCAATTAGAACTAAAAAAACAAACAGTTAAAACGTACCTTGGTCCTATTTAGTTTTTGTTTTGTGTTTACAAATTCAGACTGGACCAACATATGGAAGAAAAATGATGACTGTTTACCTGGCCTCAAAAGGAATCCGAGTATCAGAGGGGCGTGTTGGCCGTGTCCTCAGAGAAACTAACCAGCCATATCATGCAGATCGGTATCGTGTAGGTATTATTAAAAAACATCTAGATGTTCCTGTATTGTACATTGCTGTGAACATATTGTGAGAACAATAACATTGTGTTTAATTCCTCAGAGATTAAGGAATTTAAATCCAGTGCCATACAGTGCAGAGTACATGGGTCACAAATTGCACATTGACCAAAACGAGAAACTGGTGATGTATGGGGTGACCCACGTCCTTGCCGTGGACGGATTCTCCAGCAACATTGTAAGCCACTCCAACATGCCAGTGAAAAACAACCTGACCATATATCAAGAGGTTTACCAGTAAGTTTCAGTGCCCTGTTTCTGTTATAATAATATAATAATAACCTAATAAAAAGGTTGCAAACAGCAGACAGTAAATAATTTAGTAAACGTTTAGCTAAATAAAAACACAATGGCTAAATGTAGCTTTATTTGAACAGTTTTATTTGGGAAAAATATTGTAAATCGAAAACTACTGACAGGTAACCACTGTATGTTGTACGTTACTTGGTAATTGATTGATGAGATCAAAATTTTAACTGCGTACAAAATTTGCTTTAGCAATGCTTAGGTTGTAACAACAAACATGAAATTCTGTTACATGTCATAAGACTTTTGTATTGCTGTTTTGCAGGAGTGCTGTCCTACGATATGGAATGTGGGACCAAATCCGAGTAGACCATGGAAAATAATTCTACTTGACTCTTTTCATGCAGGAGAAATTGGCAGACTACCGGAATAACACAGGCCGACAGCCATACATGCAAACAAAGTCAACACAGGCGAGTTGTTTTTTATCTGAATTGCAATCAACGTGTTCATACATTACATTACATGTCACTTGTTAGACGCTTTTATCCAAAGCGACTTACATACTCAATACTGTGGACAATCCCCACATAGCCATTTTTGTCTTTTATTCCTCACTTTATCTGCTGTAATCATGTAAATTAGCCTGTGGCAAGGCAAATAAAAATATTTCTGATCTCATTCCATTATTCACCCAACTGCTAGCTGATAAAGCTGTCAATAGACCCATGGCGTTCACTAAACTTCTCTAGGGGACTGCTAGCTTTTTCCTATGACATAGGAGAGATACACAGTACTTTTGAACTGGATACAACAGGAAATGGATAAAACACAAAGCCGGAAATTGGGAAAGAAATTGGGAAATGAACAATGGGAAATTACAATGTGCTCTCTACATTTGACTCTTCTCATTTTTGTTTACTTTAAATTACAGAACCATATTATAGAAAGGATGTGGCCAGAGGTAAACAACAGGGTAAACTACCCTCTGAAAGGCGCACTCAACCACCTTGTTGACCAGGAGGAACTAAACCTCGAAGACAACATCACACAATATTGTGTGTCCACTCTTACCTGTCAGGTAGCCAAAATTGGACTTGACCGGATGGTGCAGTCCTGGAATGCACACAGAATCCAAGGTTTTTATAGCAGTTTTCAGAATGTTACTTAAGCCCCATAACAAATGACCTTCTTTATGCATTTTTATAAGTTGTACTTATATACTACATTTGTTTCTCTCTGTATCCCCTTTTTTATACTAGGTTGATGGAAATGTTTAAATGTGGCATGTATATATTACAATATTTCAATAATTGTCTGAGTAAAGACATATCTACTATCTAGTTTATAGATTGCTCTTATTGCATGAAACATATATATCTGGTAAGTACATAAACAGTCAAATTAAAAACATGCTTTTTAAAGTTTGTAAGAAGTGTACTAATAGCACAGGCTATGAGGTTCATTGATATGCATGCTATGTAACATTGCACTAACAATGGCCACTTATTTGTATTTTTTTTTAAGGTAAGGGTATCCCAGATAAACTTGCTCATGGTGGGTGCCCAAAGAGACTGCCTGCAGATCTTTTGCCTGAAGCTACAGATGCTGCAGACTGCTATCATCAGGCCGTGGGGTCGTCTCTGACAAGAGTGTCGCTGTTTGGGAGAAACCCATTTGCCACTGTGGAGCACCAGACAGCAGCTGAACAAGAATTTGCAAGGAACTATGCGGACATTGCTGAACTCTTTGAGCGTGCCATTCACAACGAGCCAGCACCATTCCAAAACGGGATAAAGGATCTCATAGGCATTGTAAGAAGATATGTGTAAAGGCAAGTGATCAGAAGCCAGTGTATACCCAGGATGCTGGACTGTCTGCAGCACTGGATGCTTTAAGGGCCCTACCCTAAAGTGGACAGCAGTTCAGTCGTTTATTGTTAAGTTTATTGTTAAGTTTATTATTTATTGTTAAGTGGTGTTTGTTCAAATTCCAGGTTCCATGATATCATCACACAGAAAATTATTGTTGTAGTTTTCTTTAGCTGTATGACTTGTTAATTGTTCATCTGCAATGTTTAATAAATGGACAATTGTTTGAATGTGTATCCATGGTATGTTTAATTATGTTTCTAAACACAGGCAAATAGCTGCATACGTAAGGCAATACAATCAAACACTATTATTTTATCATCCACGCACCAACAGAACATTTGGAAATCAACCATTAATCAGAGGTTGTCGAAGTACTCAGGTCTTGTACTTGAGTAAAAGTAGAAGTACTCAGATCTTGTACTTGAGTAAAAGTAGAAGTACTCAGATCTTGTACTTGAGTAAAAGTAGAAGTACTCAGATCTTGTACTTCAGTAAAAGTAGAAGTACTCAGATCTTGTACTTGAGTAAAAGTAGAAGTACTCAGATCTTGTACTTCAGTAAAAGTAGAAGTACTCAGATATTGTACTTCAGTAAAAGTAGAAGTACTCAGATCTTGTACTTGAGTAAAAGTAGAAGTACTCAGATCTTGTACTTGAGTAAAAGTAGAAGTACTCAGATCTTGTACTTGAGTAAAAGTAGAAGTACTCAGGTCTTGTACTTGAGTAGAAGTAATCAGATATTGTACTTGAGTAAAAGTACAAGTACTCAGATGTTGTACTTGAGTGAAAGTAGAAGTACTCAGGTCTTGTACTTGAGTAAAAGTAGAAGTACTCAGATCTTGTACTTGAGTAAAAGTAGAAGTACCAGAGTGTAGGAATACTCTGTTACAGTAAAAGTCCTGCATTCAAAATGTTCCTCAAGTGAAAGTAGAAAAGTATTATCATCAAATATATTGAAAGTAGCGACACTAAAAGTAGTCATTGTGCAGATTGGTCCATTTCAGAATAATATATATGATATGTTTTATAATGATTGATCATGAAAGTGTTCTCAAAGCTGGTAAAGGTGCAGCTAGTTTGAATGACTTTGTATACTGCAGGGTAGCTTGTTGATTTACTCCAGGTGGAACTAAAGTCTGATTTAAGTGTTGATTACATTTCACATAATTAATCCAAATCTGTAAAGTTACTAAAGGTTTTAAATACATGTAGTGGAGTAAAAGTGGCTACGCTTTAAACTCTAAAATATAGTCACAGAAAGACAGACAGACAGACATCGAGATATAAAGACATTGAGACAGACATATATACATAGAAAGACAGACATACGGACAGACTTGTACTTGTATGTATGAATATAATAATATACGTATATTTGTAACGCAGTCTAAAGGCAAATACGTAGAACCTTTATTTGGAAGAGTACAACGCAAGCATAGGGCACCCTAGCCAATCAGAAGCAAGGAGGCGCTGGAGACACACCCACTTATGGAAACGAAACATCGAGTGGTATACTTGTTTTAACAGTAAGAACAGAAAAACGAAAAAACGAGCTGAATTTCCGTTTTTTCATTTTGGGGCAAAATTGAAAAACAAAAAAGAGACCCGTTTCTGCTTTTTTTTTTTTTCAATTAGAACGAAAAACAAACGGTTAAAACGTACCTTCGTCAAGGAGGGACTGTTAGAAATTAAAATCAATGTGTTGATGGTATAATGTAGCTTAAACGGACAGTGTATGTTTTGGTCATTGGATTTTATTTTCACAAATGGATATTCAAAAACAAAAAACGACTGGATATTTGATTTTCGTTTTGAAATTCAAAAACCAAAATTGAAATACAAGACGTTTTTCTTTATCATGGTCGAAAATGGATTTACTAAACAAAAAAAACGGGACTATTTTCATTTTCTACTTCTCCAAACGAAAAAAAAAAATCACTAGAAAACAGAAACAAAAAAAATACCCGTTTTGTCATGTTCTGCTACCAGAAGTTGTCTTTCAAAAATAAGAGCGCAGATGAGGACGGTCAATCCGTGTATCTACGGTCCATTTGTTTTCTGAACGAAAACAACCAAGACACATATTGAGCCCAGAAAATGAATGTTATTAAGGGCTGGAAATATAATAGGCCTGTGTCTAAAATGGACAACATTGTTTGGAGATTTCAACTATACAGCGATTCTGCACTGCGGTCAACTCAGCCGTCTCTCGAGTTTGTTATTATTTTGTCTGCCAATAGTTCTTCGTGAGATCGATTCTGTTGGACTCAGTAGGCTAGTAGTGAAACTACTCCCACAACAAGTACTATGAAGTGCTTACTGTGTACTTTTTGAGTAATCCTCTGTCAATGCCCCCCCTCCTGAGATCAAGAATGCATGTTTCTCTGCTATTTTGAATCAGCGTTGAAACACCTTTCTTCATGAGACTGATATCGTTGGACAGAGTATTTTAAGAGGATATGGTAGACATGATATCAGCAATACTTCCAGTCAGTATAGGCTACTCCAGCAGCAGCATTTTTACCCCTTGGAAATTCGTGCCCGCTATTTAAATTGACTTTGATTAAAGTTAATAACAATATTGATATTATATAGATATAGCATATTTGATGCAGTCTTTCTGAACACTTTTAAAATAAAATACTGCAAATTAAGAATATTTGTAATGTTCTGTACAGATAGTGCCTTAACCCTCTATGGCAGGGGTATTCAACTAGATTAGGAAGGGGGCCACAATTGTAAAATGTCTTGAAGGCGAGGGCCACAAGACTGACAATGAAAATGAACAAATGCCATTGTTATTGTACAACCAACCATGCAATAATAAATTATTATTATTATTATTATTGATATTGTTATTATTATTGTAGTAGTAGTAAAATAGGCAACCAAAATAGTAATATAGGCTACTGTGGCAGATTTGTGGTCTGCTGCGGAATATAAGGAGGGAGAGCGAGACGCAGTCGGGTAAACGGATATTTATTTCACACAAGGTTCCCGAGGTGGCTAAAACAGAACAATCCCTCAACGGGCAAATGATAACTGGCAGGGGTCTGGATTCTCGTCCTGGCGTAACGTTCGTCTTTCCGTCTGTCCGCCAGTCTCCTACTGAGAGAACAAAAACACACGTGGTTAAATACCACCGCATTCCTATCATTCTAATCCACTTGACAGCTACGTCAATCCCAGGCAATTAGCCGCTCCGCCCCCTGCTTTACAACCTGCCGCTAAACCACGCCCGCCCCCCCATACCACAGCTACTTTATTCTAATGAATCCATATAGATTTGTGTATTATAACACCAAAATGCTGGGAGGCAACAAATACCAGAAAACAATGCTAGGCCTAGGATAGCAAATGCGATCAGTAAGAGGCAGAGGAGGCCTAGAAGTCCGAGATTAACAAAGATGCAAGCATAGGCAGCGTCCCATCATTACAAAATAAATGAAAATAGAAGCTACCTGACAAATCAGTGTGAGAAGTTGCATTTCCGAGCCATAGCCAGTTTGCTGAATTCAGGTCGGTGCGAGGTCAGAGCAAGCTGCATGCACTGGTTGAGATGTTCATCCGTGAGTCGATTGCGATGTTGATTCTTTATCAAGTTCATTGTGGAAAATCCGGACTCGCATATGTAAGTAGATCCAAACATGGTTAACAGGTAGATAGCCAGTCTCCGGCAGTGATGAAACTGATGAGTAGAATGAGCCCAAAAATCGCACAGTCCCTCTTCTCCGAATTTTGCTTTCAGCACATCAGAGCTCTGAATTTGCACCAACTCCAGCTGGAATGCAGCCTCGTCAATACCGGGCATCACGGCTTTCGCCTCGGCTGGACAGAAACATCGACCGCAAATGGATTGCGCACAAATAAAAGAACCTGTTTTGGAATCTTGAAGTCGTTGAATCGCTCTGTGAAGTTTTCAGCCAAGCTTTTCAAAAGTCCCTTCATTCCAGCCATTGCTGCGCTGCTCACGGGGACGTTGCGTAGTGTTGGGAAGTGGATCTTCCTCCCCATTACGTCAGGTAGAAAGAGGTCCAGGTTCACCCGAAATGCACTAACCCTAACTGGTTGATGCAGTGTAAGAAGATTTAAGTATTTCTATTTTACCACGTCTAGCTGTGCTACCAGGCGGGTAAGCAGCATTGAAGTTAGCAGCATGCTTGGTCTCATAGTGGCGCCTCACATTAGCAACCTTGCAGACTGAAACAGTTATTTGACATATTAAACATAAAGGTCTAGGATTGGCGTGCGATGGTAAAATAAATACAAAATCATCACTCCATTTGGGGTTGAAGTGTCGGTTTTCACCGTCAATTTTCCGCCGTTTCTCTCCGCTCATTTTGGATCAGTAACGAGATTGACACGATATCGCGATAATTACACGCTGATCAGTCCAATGCAAGATTGCCTTTTAAGAGCTATTGAAGGAGAAATAATTTGGACTCATTTAATTCGGATAACATAATAGCGAACATATATTTACATTTATTTAAATGATTATAAAAATAAATTCTGTAATTAGAATTTTTTTTTTATATTGGAATATGGAGTGCGTTCCAGGGGCCACGAGAGAGCTCCCCGCGGGCCGGATTTGGCCCGCGGGCCGCCAGTTGAATATCCCTGCTCTATGGCATGACTTTTTTATTTTGGGAGGAAAAAAATGTTTCACCATGTGTTTTAGGAGCTTAGGGGTCCCTGATATTATATCAATTATAAAATGTGACCCCCCCTCACCCCTCAACCAGGGGTTGGTTTGTTGCCTCAGGGCAACAATTTGCTACGAGGGTATTGCAACATCAAGGATTTCTACAATTCAGAAGAAATAGAAAAAACAACTCTATATGAATTCAAAAGGTTTTCTTTGTGTGTGTGTCTTTGTGTGTGTCTGTGTGTGTGTGTGCGTGTGCGTGTGCGTGTGCGTGTGCGTGTGTGTGTGTGTGTGTGTGTGTGTGTGTGTGTGTGTTTTAATCAGCGTTAAAACACCTTTCTTCATGAGAATGATATTGTTGGACAGAGTATTTTAAGAGGATATGGTATACATGATATCAGCAATACTTCCAGTCAATACTCCATCAGCAGCATTTTTACACCTTGGAAAGTCTTGAGTCTGGCCTGGATAGCTGGTCACAAATACCCTTTAACAAAGTGACACACTGTCACATGGTTACCCTCTTATGATGCTCCTGTCTTTTAATATATAATTATTCCTCTGCCGCTAGTTCGTACCTCACAGATTCTTCAGTCTCATCAGCCTCATCCTTCCATCAGTCCCAGTCAACGCCTCCAACACACTTCCAGTTTCTGACTCCATATGATATTGTCCTGATGCTGTAAGGGTGAATCCCCATGATCACAAAATGAGCCCTCTAGAGTGCCAAGGACCTCATATTATGTCTGTCATTAATGTTACATCACCCATTATAACAATTTGCTTTCCTTTTTCTCTTCTCTTAACTGAATAGCCCTGTCTTTTAGTATCATACAATGTAAAGTCCTTTTCCTGAGCCATTTGAAGGCTTCAAAACAGGTATTTTTACTGTATGTGTTTGGAGAAATGACACAATCAATGGCCCAGAATTGTACTTTATAAACTATGAATCTAGTGGTGCTTGAAAAAATACACACTGGCTAAGCCGGCCAGGTTATATATGCCTTTTTTGAAGTCCTTTTTTGCAATATTTCTTAAAATGTCATAGTTATTTAAACAAACCACTATCTGAGGATAATACAAGCAACCATAAAACGCCCTTTATCTAGAGAGCCATTGAAGCCCATGAAGAATTTATCCTTCCACAAATCTTTTAATCTGCTGTATTAATAAAGCTGCCACGTGTTTTCAAATTCAAGTTAAGGCACTATCTGTGCAGAACATTACAAATATTCTTAATTTGCAGTCTTTTATTTTAAAAGTGTTCAGAAAGACTGCATCAAACATGCTATATATATATATATATATATATATATATATATATATATATATATATATATATATATATATATATAATATCAATATTGTTATTAACTTCAATCAAAGTCAATTTAAATAGCGGGCAAGACTTTCCAAGGGGTAAAAATGCTGCTGGAGTAGCCTACTGACTGGACGTATTGCTGATATCATGTCTACCATATCCTCTTAAAATACTCTCTCCAACGATATCAGTCTCATGAAGAAAGGTTTTTCAACGCTGATTCAAAATAGCAGAGAATGAGAAACATGCATTCTTGATCTCAGGAGGGGACATTGACAGAGGATTACTCAAAAGGTATACAGTAAGTACTTCATAGTACTTGTTGTGGGAGTAGTTTCACTACTAGCCTACTGAGTCCAACAGAATCGATCTCACGAAGAACTAATGGCAGACAAAATAATAACAAACTCGAGAGAAGATAGTTGAAATCTCCTAACAATGTTGTCCATTTTAGACATAGGCCTATTATATTTACAGCCCTTAATAACATTCATTTTCTGGGCTCGATATGTGTCTTGGCTGCTTTCGTTGTGAAAACAAATGGACGTATACACGGATTGACCTTCCTCATCTGCGCTCTTATTTTGAAAGACAACTTCCGGTAGCAGAATATGAAAAAACTGGGGTTTTTTTGTTTCTGTTTTCAAGTGATTTTATTTTTTGTTTTGAGAAGTAGAAAATGAAAATCAACCCGTTTTTTTAAGTTTAGTAAATCCATTTTTGACCATGATAAAGAAAAACGTCTTGTATTTCAATTTTGGTTTTTCAATTTGAAAGCGAAAATCAAATATCCAGTCGTTTTTTGTTTTTGGATATCCATTTGTGAAAAGAAAATCCAATGACCAAAATATACACTGACCTTAAACATACCGTCAGTTTAAATGCTGTTTTATACTGAAAAAAACACACATTCTTGTGCACAACCAGTTGTTAAGCTTTTATTCTGAAAATCCTTCATCTCCGGTTAGCATTTAGCATGTGGCTAATATACCATTTGCTATAGAGGTGAATTTAGTAGCGAAATGACATGGAGTGATGCACACCGAAACCTACTGATTTAACACTACAACTATAGACTAGAGATGGGCGAGTCCTGATTCATCTGGATCATTAACCCGGATCATTAACCCGGATCCTAGAAATGAGCTGATCGTGACAAGTCTCCCCTCTCCATTAACCAGAGTCCTTTGAGTCCTACACCTGGTGTGACTTACAAATTAAAACTATCAATTGCGTCACTCGCTACTCTCTTTATAACATGTAAAATAACATTACAACGTAACCCCAGTCCATCGGCCTACCCTTTAGCAAGTAGGATAGCTTCCAGAAGTTATCGTTTGGCTCAAGGGAGGGGACGCGGATCAGTGAAACTTCCTGCAGACTCGTGGGGACTCAGAGCCGCGGGAGCCGCAAATCCTGACTCACTGTGCAAAACATAGCAGACTTGTGCGGACTCAGAGCCGTAACCGTATGGCAGCAGATCCAGAGATCTAGCAGACTCGTCGTCATGCACGAGTCAACAGCAGACTCAGATTAGCCAAATCACAAAATAACCCTTTTTTTTTGTCATCAACATTTTGTATTAAAGCAAAAGGCACTGTGCGGAGGTTAATATAACGTCAGTTTAATTTGCTCGTGAAATGCAACAACTTTTCGGTTTCACCGGTAGGATTTCTACTGTCTTGGTGATGCTGACTCATATGACTCAAATGACTCGTATGATCCGGATCTCTTCAATGACTGACTCATAAGACTCCAAGTCCATAAAAGGATCCGGATTTGCCATCTCTACTACAGACGTCGAGATATTATTATTGCTGAATATTAAATGAAGGTACAGATTATTTGAATACGTCATTGTTTACAGACGTGGGTAGCATGTGACAACATCCGGAACTACCGGAAACCAAAATGCTGTGAAGTATTGATTACAGCGTTTAAAATGTATTAAATGAAAAGTCATGAAAGAGATTAGGAGGAGAAAAGGCGTGTTTAGTTATATATTGCATGTACAATGTCTGAATCCTCTTGTTATGCGCAGCAACGAACATTGATGATCGGAGGAGGGAGGACCCCCTACAGCGCCAACCGGCATACAAGGAGGAGCTATAGGAGGATATTGAAACGCGGATGTGTTTTTGCTGGCTCTCTTTCCTTCGCTCATTAGAGCCAGATGTGCGTTTTTCAGCTATTTTCAGCACATTCTTGCGAACTCCTCCTAGGGCAGGGGTCGGCAACCCGCGGCTCTAGAGCCGCCCTAGTGGCTCCCTGGAGCTTTTTCAAAAATATGAAAATGGAAAAAGATGGTGTGAATATATTTTTTGTTTTAATATAATTTATTATCCAATGCTGTAAAAATGTGTATAATAAATATTTAATTTAATTTAATTTAACATTTCTGTCAACGAAGATTTACGTCATAGCCTGCGACACACGTTTCAGCTCGGCGTAGTGCCAGGGTCAGGGCTAGACTGGATTGTTTTAACCGCGTAATTTAACCGCGTAACTCCGAGGTGCTAACTGTTGCTAACAAACCGGCGGGTGTGTCATGGGCCATGGATCCCAAAGGGAACAAGAGAAAGATAGCTGAGGAGAACAGAGGATTCAACAGTTCTTGGACCGAATCATTTGCTTTCATTGCCAATGCGGAAGGATTGCCTGTATGTTTGCTTTGTAATGAGAAATTGTCAAATAACAAAAAGAGTAACGTGGAAAGACATTTCCATGGAAGGCATGCTACATTTGCAGCCGAGTACCCAGTTGGGAGTGAGAGAAAAAGTGCGATTGCATTACTTCTGGAGAAATTAGAGGAGCGCAAAGATAGATTTAAGAAGTGGATTGCATCTCCAAACTCCACTACTGCTGCTAGTTTTGTTGCAACCCGGGAGATAATAAAGCGTGGAAAACCGTTCACAGATGGTGACTACATGAAGGATTCATTCATTAAAATATCAGAGCCCCTTTTTTCAGACTTCAAAAACAAGTGAAACAGTGATGTCCGAAAACAGAAGTCACATTAAACGGGTAAGAACACAATCCTGTCATAGGCACATATTTAGTAACAAAGTGGCTGTTTTATAAAGTGATTTCTGATTTTTGTCAGTATATATTTGGAATGACACAGGGATATTATTGTGTTTTGTTGCTCAGGTCCGAGGATGGCTGCATTGTATTGTGCGTGTCAAAAGAGAAGAGGGTGCTGCTGCATTTTACCCTTGCACATTTGCAGAAAACTAAAGAGAAGAGGATAATGCACAGAAATCGAACTTAAACTGTATTATTTTAATTGTATATACTTTACCTTTTCAAAAGGCTGCTGTTTTATTGCACTCTGTCTGTTGCCCAGATAAGGGGGAAAAGAGAAGAGTATTGTATTGTATTGTACTGCATGTTTCTACACGGACCACTATTGCGGTAAGCATGTTGTAACTTCCGGTTGTTGTTGTCATCTCCGGGTATCCCGTGTGCCTGTTCTGTTGCTGATAGCTTGTTATCTTAACTTAATCGATCGTTTTAAAACTCTTGATCACGGCAACTGCCTGACGTTGTAATCACACGTTACTACAGCTTAAGCACTCACAAACTCTCCTTCTCTTAGCGACTGTAACTCCACAGTTGCCTACACTCTTTTCGGGTTTGCTAACGGTAGCTACTTTAGCTTGATAGCTAGCCATGGCTCTTTCCCCACCCTCGGGTGCTATTTCCTGCTCTAACTGTCTCATGTTTGGTTACTCCCCTACCTCCTTTACTGGTACCGATACATGTGTTAAATGTAGTATAGTTGTTAGGTTGGAGGCGGGAATCATAGCCATAGAAGCCCGGCTCCGCATCTTAGAAAATAACTCAGCTACAGTAAAGCCCATGTTAGCCGGTGCGGACCGGCAAAAGGTAGCTCCTCTTAGCCGTCCCCCGGCAACTCCCGAGCAGCAGGGAGAATGGGTGACTGTTCAGAAGGGGCATAACGCGAAACCCGCAGGTCCCCACCAACCCGTTCACGTATCTAACAGATATTCCCCACTCAGCGAGACACCCGCTGAGAAGCCAACTCTGGTTATTGGTAGCTCTATTATGAGACACGTGAATTTAGAGACCGATGCCTCCACAGTCACATGCATTCCGGGGGCCAGAGCGGGCGACGTTGAGGCGCATCTTAAACTGCTGGCTAAAAATAAACGTAAATACAGTAGGATTGTTATTCACGTCGGTGGTAATGATGTTCGTTTACGCCAATCAGAATGCACCAAACTTAATGTGGCGTCGGTGTGTAGTTATGCTAAAACAATGTCGGACACCGTAATCTTCTCTGGTCCCCTCCCCAATCTGATCAATGATGACATGTATAGCCGCATGTCATCATTTCAGCGCTGGTTGTCTTGGTGGTGCCCAGCAAACAATGTGGGCTTCGTGAATAATTGGACAGCCTTCTGGGGAAAACCTGGTCTGATTAAGAGAGACGGCATTCATCCTACTTTGGAAGGTGCAAATCTCATTTCGGCAAACATTTCAGGGCTCTGTGGACTTAATCCATGACAAACTGGAGTTGAGACCAGGAGGCAGAGTCGCAGTCTTACACGCTTCTCTGCGCTCTCTCCTAGGCAGTCATCCATAGGAATCCCGACCCCAATAAAATACCCAATATTAACGGTGTGTGTGTCTGCCCAAGGACAATTTAAGGTAAAACCTAATAGAGGTTTTTATACATAATAACCTAATAAAAGTAAATGTAACAACTACTACAGTGCAACAAAACAGGAAGATTAAATGTGGTCTCTTAAACATAAGATCTCTAGCATCTAAAGCAATACTGGTAAATGATTTAATATCAGATTATAATATTGATATATGCTGTCTCACTGAAACTTGGTTGAGACATGAAGAATATGTCAGCATAAATGAGGCCACTCCACCCAGCCATATCAATACTCATATTGCCCGAGGCACGGGCCGAGGAGGTGGAGTTGCAGCAATCTTTGACTCAAGTTTACTTATCAATACTAAACAAAAATTAAATTATACCTCCTTTGAAAGCCTCATTTTCAGTCTTACGCATCCGACCTGGAAAACTTTGCAGCCAATCTTATTTGTTACAGTGTACCGTGCACCAGGTCCTTATTCAGAATTCTTATCAGAATTCTCTGAGTTTTTATCAGCTTTGGTACTTAAAACAGATAAAGTAATTATCGTAGGTGACTTTAATATTCATGTTGACGATGATAAAAATAGCCTTACTGTTGCATTTAATTCTATATTAGATTCTGTTGGTTTCTGTCAGAGTGTAAATAAACCAACCCACTGCTATAATCACACTCTTGACCTTGTTCTGACTTATGGTATTGAAATTGAGCAACTATTAGTCGAACCGCATAATCCTGCTTTATCCGACCATTTCTTAGTAACTTTTGAAGTACTGTTACTAGACTACAAAGCATTAGCCAAAAGCTCCTGCAGCAGAAACCTATCTGTTAGTGCTATAGCCAAATTTAAGGAAGAGATTCCACCAATACTTAACTCGATAGCATGTCTGCATGTAGGGGAGGAAACTTATACAAAATGTACACCCCCCCAAATTGATCATGTTGTTGATAGTGCTACAGATGCGCTGCGAATAAAATTAGACTCTGTTGCTCCTTTGAAAAAGAAGAAAATAAAACAACATAGATTAGCTCCATGGCATAATGCCGAAACCCGCAAAATAAAGCAAAAGTCGAGACAACTTGAAAGGATATGGCGTTCCACTAAACTTGAAGAATCTCGTTTAATTTGGCATATTACTCTCAATGAATATAAGAAAGCACTGCGTAAAGCGAGAGCAGCATACTACTCTTCATTAATAGATGAGAATAAGAATAATACAAGATTTCTTTTCAGCACTGTAGCCAGGCTGACAGAGAGCCACAGCTCGACTGAGCCTTCTATTCCCATAGCACTCAGTAGTAATGATTTTATGTGCTTTTTTAACGATAAAATTGTTACTCTTAGAAACAAAATCAATGACCTCTTGCCTTTGACCAGTATAGTGTTATCAACAGCTCCCGGAAACGTAAGTTCTAATAATATTACACTAGATAGTAAACTAGAATGCTTTTCAGCCATAAACCTTGAACAATTAAATTCAATGATTCTCTCTTCTAAACCATCAACGTGTATCTTAGACCCGATTCCAACTAAGCTGTTAAAATAAGTTTTTCCATTAATTAGCACTTCTTTATTAAATATTATGAATATGTCTTTATTATCAGGCTATGTTCCAAAATCATTCAAAGTAGCAGTGATAAAACCGCTTCTTAAAAAGCACAACCTCGATCCAGAGGTTTTAGCCAACTATAGACCTATTTCTAATCTTCCGTTCCTCTCAAAAATTCTTGAGAAAGCAGTCGCAAAACAGCTGTGTGATTACTTAAGAAACTATGATTTATTTGAAGATTTTCAGTCTGGCTTTAGAACACAACATAGCACAGAGACAGCTCTGGTTAAAGTCACAAATGACATTCTAATAGCCTCTGACAAGGGACTTGTCTCTATTCTTGTCTTACTCGATCTTAGTGCTGCATTTGATACTATCGACCATGATATCCTATTGCAAAGACTAGAGCACTTAGTTGGCATACAGGGAACTGCTTTAGGCTGGTTTAGGTCTTATCTATCTGAACGCTCTCAGTTTGTACGTGTCAACGATGAATCTTCCATGCAAACCAAAGTTAGCCATGGAGTGCCACAGGGCTCAGTGCTTGGACCTATTTTGTTCACCCTATATATGCTTCCATTAGGCAATATTATAAGGAATCATTCTGTAAACTTTCATTGTTATGCGGATGATACTCAACTATATTTATCAATCAAGCCTGATGAAATTAATCATCTAAATAAAATTCAAGACTGCCTCAAGGACTTAAAAACGTGGATGACCTTAAATTTTTTGATGTTAAACACGACCAAAACTGAAGTTATTGTACTTGGCCCGAAGAATCTACGAAACAAATTATCTAAAGATATATTAACTATGGATGGCATTAATTTGGCCTCCAGTGAGACTGTAAGGAATCTTGGTGTTATATTTGATCAGGATTTATCCTTTAACGCCCACATAAAATCAATTTCAAGGACCGCCTACTTCCATCTACGTAACATTGCAAAAATCAGGCATATCTTGCCTCAAAACGATGCAGAGAAACTAGTCCATGCATTTGTTACTTCAAGGCTGGATTATTGTAACTCCTTATTATCAGGGTGTACCAAGAAGTCAGTCAAGTCGCTTCAGCTGATTCAAAATGCTGCAGCTCGTGTACTAACCAGAGTTAGGAAAAGGGACCACATTACTCCTGTTCTGGCTGCCTTACACTGGCTCCCTATAGAACACAGGATAGAATTTAAAATTCTTCTTCTCGCCTACAAAGCCCTTAATGGGCAGGCGCCATCTTACCTTAAAGAACTCATTATACCCTACTGTCCTACTAGGGCATTGCGTTCCAAGAATGCAGGGTTGTTGGTTGTTCCTAGAGTCTCTAAAAGTACAATGGGAGCCAGAGCCTTTTCTTATCAAGCTCCACTTTTGTGGAATCAGCTTCCAGTTTGTGTTCGGACGGCAGACACCCTATCCGTTTTTAAGAGTGCGCTTAAGACTTTCCTTTTTGATAAAGCTTATAGTTAGGGCTGATTAGATTCAGCCCCTAGTTTTGCTGATATAGGCTTAGTTTGTCGGGGGACATCTTACTTCTTCCTTCTCTCTGTCTATACCTGTGTACTCTCATGTTCCGATTAACCCAGCTTCCCCAAATGTCTTTCTTTTTGGTGTCTATATACGCCGGGATCCGGAGTCATGGATGATCCTGCGGTCCTGTGTCATGGATTGCGAGTCCTGGATCTTGAGACGTGGCTGCGGTCCTGGATCATAAGTCCTGGATGGATATCCTCGTGGATTCATCTTCTTATTATACACACATGCATTTCAAAACATTTGGACTACCTATGTTGCAAATGTATTATCTTTTCAATTTACACACGGCATCTATTGCACGTCTGTCCGTCCTGGGAGAGGGATCCCTCCTCTGTTGCTCTCCCTGAGGTTTCTCCCATTTTTCCCTTTAAACTGTGGGGTTTTCTCTGGAAGTTTTTCCTTGTACGATGTGAGGGTCTAAGGACAGAGGGTGTCGTATTGTCATACTGATATTCTGTACAAACTGTGAAGTCCACTGAGACAAATGTAACATTTGTGATATTGGGCTATATAAATAAACATTGATTGATTGATTGATTGATTGTATTATTGAGGATTGAAAAGGACTGCATTTTATTTCCACGGGGAGGTCTGAAATTACAGGAGGCCTATTATGCACGTTGCACATTTTGTTGTTTTTTCGAATCCTAAAATAAAAATGACATAAAAAATCTGATTTCTTTATTGTATTTCTATAATTTCATCAATGCAACGAAACATAATACATTCATATTATAATGGAAGTTCAACTTAAAGCACCATCGTACAGCAGAGTAGTCACGTGGTGCGTCATTCTCTCCAGGATGCGCTGCAGGGAAAATAAACATTTAATCATGAATGCTCATTATGTATTTGTAGCCTACTTATAATTTTGATAGTAGGCTAATATAGCCACTTACAGCATGTGTTGCCTT
>NW_027639893.1:0-39000 GCF_949606895.1 Notothenia rossii
CTTCTTACATGTTGAACTCAAATACCTGTACTTTTCTACTTCTTACATGTTGAACTCAAATACCTGTACTTTCTACTTCTTACATGTTGAACACAAATACCTGTACTTTCTACTTCTTACATGTTGAACTCAAATACCTGTACTTTCTACTTCTTACATGTTGAACTCAAATACCTGTACTTTCTACTTCTTACATGTTGAACTCAAATACCTGTACTTTCTACTTCTTACATGTTGCAACTCAATACCTGTACTTTCTACTTCTTACATGTTGAACACAATACCTGACTTTCTACTTCTTACATGTTGAACTCAAATACCTGTACTTTCTACTTCTTACATGTTGAACTCAAATACCTGTACTTTCTACTTCTTACATGTTGAACTCAAATACCTGTACTTTCTACTTCTTACATGTTGAACTCAAATACCTGTACTTTCTACTTCTTACATGTTGAACACAAATACCTGTACTTTCTACTTCTTACATGTTGAACACAAATACCTGTACTTTCTACTTCTTACATGTTGAACTCAAATACCTGTACTTTCTACTTCTTACATGTTGAACTCAAATACCTGTACTTTCTACTTCTTACATGTTGAACACAAATACCTGTACTTTCTACTTCTTACATGTTGAACTCAAATACCTGTACCTTCTACTTCTTACATGTTGAACACAAATACCTGTACTTTCTACTTCTTACATGTTGAACTCAAATACCTGTACTTTCTACTTCTTACATGTTGAACTCAAATACCTGTACTTTCTACTTCTTACATGTTGAACTCAAATACCTGTACTTTCTACTTCTTACATGTTGAACTCAAATACCTGTACTTTCTACTTCTTACATGTTGAACTCAAATACCTGTACTTTCTACTTCTTACATGTTGAACACAAATACCTGTACTTTCTACTTCTTACATGTTGAACACAAATACCTGTACTTTCTACTTCTTACATGTTGAACACAAATACCTGTACTTTCTACTTCTTACATGTTGAACTCAAATACCTGTACCTTCTACTTCTTACATGTTGAACACAAATACCTGTACTTTCTACTTCTTACATGTTGAACACAAATACCTGTACCTTCTACTTCTTACATGTTGAACTCAAATACCTGTACTTTCTACTTCTTACATGTTGAACACAAATATCTGTACTTTCTACTTCTCACCTGTTGAACACAAATACCTGTACTTTCTACTTCTTACATTTTCCAAACAGGCTGGTTCCTTTTCAAAGTAAATGGATAATCGTTTTTAATAATCGTGATATCAATTATTGACCCAAAGAATCGAGATTATGATTTTTGCCATAATCGAGCAGCCCTAGTATAACTAGGTAGTATGTTATATAATTCAGGCTATGAATGACATATGAACAAACCCCTCTGGAGAGTTGCTGCAGCTTAGAGATGTGGCCTATTCAAGTGATAGACCTTGATGTGTTGGCAGCGTGTAACAATCGCTTGGTTTTTGCGTTCATTTAAGAAATAATTTAGTCGACATTTAGTAAGTTAACTGTATGGAATAAACAACCATCTTTTACATTTTTCAAAGCATCCAGTCAGCCCTTTTGTCCAGTCTATTCATCAGTCACTCAGTTCACTACATACTGAATCTTGCAGTATTAATAAGCGTTTTTCCCACCTAGGTAGTTCCTGCTCTTCACCATCTCTGTCACGTTGATCTTGGTGGCTCCCTCGGGGATCTCCACTATCTTGTGGTAGCCGATCTTCGTTAAACTGTGTTTGAAGACTCCAGAGACGAGCCTGCAGGTTGTGTTTTCTCCTCCACACACACCGCACCTGTCCATCACCTTTCCTGATCCCAGGTACTCATCGCAGCCCAGACCCTGAGACACAGAGGAGAAGCAGTTTGAACGAAGAAGTGTGGAGGGAAACAGCTCGTATAATTATGCACTACAAACCTGTTTTAGATTATTGAGAGCTGATGTTTTTGGACAAATAAAAAGAGCTCATTAGGTGTAAAAGAGTACGTTAACAAAGCCAAGCCCCCTGCAACTACTCACATCATTAACTGCAATAATATAATAACTAATTAGCAGGAGTTATGTTACTTTCCAGAAGGCATCGTTTTTAAGAGACATGAGTCTTTGAATTGCTTCCAGAATTTATTTCTAAATCTCCTTAGGGTGTGAGTTTTCTGTGTCATATTGGTGGTAATAAATTACAGGAAACCTGGGCGCTGTAAAAATAGAACGGTTAACATCAGCAGTCCATAAATTCACACAAACCAGCAGTAAAAGCAGCTCGACGTGCAAACAGGTGGAGGAGCTGGAGCACACACACACACACACACACACACACACACACACACACACACACACACACACACACACACACACACACACACACACACACACACACACACACACACACACACACACACACACACACACACACACACACACACACACACACACACACACACACACACACACACACACACACACACACACACACACACACACACACACACACACACACACACACACACACACACACACACACACACACACACACACACACACACACAATCTCCAGGCATAGCTTCCATGTGTCTTCCTGATTAAAGGTGACATATTCCTCCTTCTGTCTTGTCTTGTATATTTCCCTCAGCTTTGAGTACTGGGTTCCAACCGCATGTCACAAATCAAAAGTCAAATACAATCCATGCAAATGTATTTATTTTTTGGGCTTTTCCTGGTTGTCTAACAATTGGGGGCGGTTGTTTGGCCCTTCAGTCAACATGTCAAAGTGTCCTTGGGCAAGAAGCTGAAACTCAAATAGCTCTCGATGGCCAACAGGGTGTGAATATGTGTGAATGGGTCATTGGTATAGAGGAATGACATGAAGACATTTAGAGGAAGTGTATTTTAAAAAGAGGAATTTCAAGCTTTGACACAAAATAACTTGAAACATATACAGTAACTCCTTAAAGCCATTTCCAATACGTCTGGGACATTTGACACAACATTCAGAGCCTATATCATTTTATTTAATGATAAAAAGTGTTGTTTCTTTGAACTGGCTGTTGGAGAGAAGAGAGAACAGAAAGCACAGCTGGTACAAGAGTAAGGACTATTGAAACAGGCTCAAATATGCAGTTCCAATATTTATCCAAACGATGTGTGTCTACTCATTAAAATGATGGTGATCTGCTTGGGTTTATGGCTGCGAATTGGCCGCAAGTCAGTGGAAATATGGATTGAGGGAAGGACTGAGAGGAGGAGGAGGAAGGGAGAGTAAAAAAGTGGTATAGCAGGAGGGGGAAATGGTGGCAGTTGCATAAAAACTTCAAGGAGAGTCTGGCAGCTCCCTGTGTTTCGGGGCCAAAGCACCACCTGAGCCAAAACCAACACGCAGTGCCTCCTTCACCACAGGAAATAAATGATGAGAGAAAAGGAAAGCAAACTAAGAAAGCTGGAGAAAGAGGAAATAAAACTGCCAAACGCTCCTGCGGTCAGTGTGGAATTATGTTGCCGTGCAGCAATGGGTCCGAATAATGCCTGGATCAAAAATCACTAATCATAACACGATAACATTCAAGAGGAAAACTGCTGCGTGTCATGATCTCACCTCACTGAATTTAAAGCAACACAAACTACTACAGTTCATCCATAACTGAATATGAAATGTAAAACACATTGTGGGACCTTTCGCAAAGCTACAATAAGTCAGACGTGGGAAAAAAATAAAAAATGAGTCAAAGAGGATATTTATTGACAGAAAAACCAATAAATAACCCTTCTCTGTTTTCACCGTAAATCCCTTCAAACCAAAACAACACAATGATAGCAGTAAATGTTCCACTCATAAGAACAGACGCTGACACAGTGAGAGGTTATCTGTTGGATGGGAACATGTCTGAATTTAAAACAGAGAGATCCCAGAAAACAGGTCTCCAAACGTTGTTCTTTCAATTTACTCAACTATCAGAAAAGGATGCTTATCATTGGTTTCACCGCAGCCCAAAATATTCTCTTAACACGATTGAAACCTCTATACTATAATCAAACAATGGATATCTTCCTTCCATGACACACTCATTTCAGAGCTGAAGGAGAAATACTAGAGGATATTAAAATACAGTGGAGAACCGTCAGGGCCTTCAAGGTATTCAGAGAATACCCCGGAACAAAAAAACGATTTAATTATATAAATAAAATGTAATAAAATGAATAAATGAGAATGGTATCTGTGTTGTTGATCTGTAATATCACAGTGTTACGTTGATTTTATTTGTCCTTCTCGGACCATGCACTACGCATTTCAGTGGTTTTGTGTTAGAAAAGAAAGCAACCAATCAGATCTTGTTCTGGGTCTCTGGGTAGAATATCCTTCAACCAAGGTATTCTACATCCTTGATAGAATGCCCTGGCCGTTGCACTGAATGAGAGCGTACATTTGGACTGACAGTTTGATCAACCAACCCGGGTCTTACAAAAAAATGTGTAATAACTACGTTGGTCCACAACTTGGGACGTAGTATTTCTACAAAAACGCCTCTGAAATTGTAAGATCCCTACGTTTTTTTTCACCATTCATTCCAATGGCTAATAAACACAAGTTGGAGTCCGTCAGGACCGAGGGTCGGAGCAGCTCATTTGCTTTTAGAGAATATTACACCCGGAAGTAAGTATTCTCTCCGCTTCGCTTGACAAACCCCGTGATAGTCCTGAAGCTCTGTGATTGGATGTTTGAGTGTGCTCCGAGGGTTACGCCGAGCGCCGAACAACACTTGAAATGGGATGGAACCACAGCAGACTGTCCAAAACTGGATTTGAACGGGTCCACCCCGTCGCCCCCTCCCCCACTCCATCCCCAGAACTATGCTGGCTATTGTGTTTCGCAACCGTTCGCAACATGTTCTCTATGGCACGTCTCTACTGGGAATTGTAGTTTTAAAAGACGTTTTCGTATTTCCCGTAATAAGAAGTTGCCAGTATTAAACTGTGTTCATCCCTGGAGGTTTAGGGGATAGGAACACTCAAATTTAAAACATTTAAATAATAAATGGATTAAAATTGCTTGTGTCCATAATGGGCAGCATTAATATATACCCACATGCCAGCTAAGGTCAGAAGAGCTTTATTTAACAGCTGGTCTTACGTCTGTGACCCCTCCTGTTGTTCATTGATAATCCTGAAACATGCACTTGTCAAGGTTCAGAGGCAAATGTTGCAAATATGGCAGTAGCCTTCGATCATCTTAAGATAAGATATACTTTATTGATCCCAAGTTGGAAACATTTGCGTTACATCAGCATGTGTAACAGTTGTAAATATGCAGTGGTGTTTATTTGTAAATCATTTAGTATAATCACAAAAATTCTTTGTTTTATATTTAATAATTCTGTGTTCTTTATTTATTGATTGTTCAATACCTGACAAGGCCGGAGATGAAAAACTTGGGTCGCAGGTTCCTCAACAGTGCATCACAAGACATCTATCAATATGTGTGTATACTCCACCATTAAACTGTCATATTCTGCACATTTCTTATACTATCTACATACATCTTATATAAGAGTATAATACAAATATATAATATCAGTTAAAATAAGTGCTTCAACATAGTTAACATTGCTGGAGGTATGCACACATATTGATAGATGTCTTGTAATGCACTGTTGAGGAACCTGCGACCCAAGTTTTTCATTCATTGCATAACTACACTGTAGTTGTGTATAATATGATATGTCAATAAACCTTAGAAAATCTTGAAATCTTGAAAGGGATCAAATGACATCAAAACGCATTTTAATGGCCAAACTAACCTTAAAATAGGCATTTTCCACCGAGAATAAAACGAATGTCGGCCATGTTTTTTTTTCTGCAGGGAGAAATTTGAAGATCACGTGATATAGACGCCAGCCATTGGAAATGAATGATGAAAAAAAACGTAGGGATCTTACAATTTCAGAGGCGTTTTTGTAAAAATACTACGTCCCAAGTTGAGGACCAACGTAGTTCTTACACGTTTTTTTGTGAGACTGGGTTGGATCAACCAATCATATATTGATTTGTAGCCAATAGGCGTATTCTTTCAGAGCTTCCCTCGGTTCCAGGGTACTCTAGAAGGACCGGTAGTTAACTGGCTCGAGACAGAGGATCTCTAGATTAATGTGACGACGCAATTCATGCCGTTTTATTGTTTTTAACGTTGAACGGGCAACAGGTGAAGATGAAGTTGTTGCGTAATTGTTGTGAGTACCCTTTTCAAGACGACAATTCAGTGAAAATACGGACATTATAACGGCGGCAGTTAAAGGTCCCATGTCATGCTTTTCCAGTTATTACCGGTCCCCTTGTGTGTTATGTAGCTTTGTATGCATGTAAACGGTCTGCAGAGTCACAAACCCTCAAAGTACACCCTGTAGCGAGTAAAACTCTAACACAGAAAAGACCTGTCTATGCTGCCCCAGAACGCCTCGTTGGGGATTTCTCTTTTTCCATTGTTTTCTTCCTGGGTTCTGTGACGTGCCCATACCCAAATGGACCCATTGGTACACTGTAGGTGCGCCGCGTTTGGGGGGTGCGGGTGGGGGTGCTAGTGGAGCCTCGCAGACCCACCCCTCCTTCCCTTCCCCTGTCTCGCATGTCTCGCAGACCCCACGCAGCAACCAGGAAACGACACCAGTAATCCAGCTCACACTGTCCGCTCCTCAGAGCAGCGAGCCGCGCAACGTCTCGCCAACACGGCACCCAGACCCCACGCAGCATTCTCATCTGTTTGTCATTACTGGTGTCATTTTCTGGTTGCTAACGCCATGGTAACACATAATCACTGATGTTCCGCTGTAACGGTAGTGGACTCATCAGAACAGAGTGGGCGAGATGACCAATCAGAGCACAGTGGGCTTATAGGGAGGGGGGGCAGGAGCTCCAACAAGCCGTGTAGGACAGAGAGTGAATACACATACTATACAGAGATGCTGTATGAGAAACCAAAGTGAGATTGGAACATTGCACAATGTAAATCTATTTTAGTAGACCTCAACAATGGAATTATGATCGGTAGAAATGGCCATGACATGGGACCTTGAGTTAAATAATGACAATTCTTGCTCAGACCAGCTCACATGGCAACGTGCTTCTGGTTCAGTTTCTGCATAAAAGTAGAAAAAAAAAAAGAATTTATGAATAAAAGGATGTTTTCTTAGTCTGGAGATGGCGCTGTGGTTAAGCCCCCCGGGTTTAAATCCACATGGATGTTGGCTGATCCCACCAGATCCTTCAGACCTGAGTCTTAGCAGTTTTATTTTACGGCTTTCCATTTGAGAGCAAAATGTGAAACAACATTGAGACACCGACTGCTGTCTCTTTCAAATGCCGTACAAATTACACTTCTGTTAAGAAAATGTACAAATAACTTCCATGACTTCATCTGTCAACAGTTCCTCGTTCTGGGATATTAGCACAGCCCCTAATGTTAAACCCATGGGAATAAAAGCATGCTCTACTCCTACTGTAAAAATCCCTGGATGGAGGTAGTGCTGTATTTCAAAAGATATTTATGAGCGTGGGGTTATAGGGGGGCTGCGTTGGGGATTCATACAGCTCTTCACACGTAGCAAAAGGTTGTAATGTTCTTGGGAAAATGACCAATGAAGTTATCATGACTCGGTCAGCTGTGACACACTAGCTCGTCTGGAAATGCAATAAAGCCCAAACTTGGCTTCCAGGTTGAGAATACAGAAGCAAAATCATCCCAACGACGGATAATTTATAGTGGATGTGACCTCAAGACACGATGCTGAGTCTGGGAATGAAATTACTGAGATCTCCTCTCATAGACACGAGAATCGAGCGATTAAATAAGGGTTAAAAACCTGCTTTAGGTTGCGATATAGAATAATGGTTTGTCAATACACTCCTTCTCTGTCGAATGAAGTTGTGGTTGTCTCGGACATCTGCCCCCCACATGCTGAGTGCAGTAGCTGCTGATCTTTAACTGGTTTTAATGAGCGGGTGAAGGCGACAATGATTTTTCTTCAGTCAGCACTTTGCACACATCTGTATCGGTTGAATCCACACACATGTCATCAAGTCCACATGTGACATTCTCACTAATACACATACTTAATCACTCCTTTGCCCTGATTTACTGTTACATCCAGAGTGCAATGAAGCACGCTATGTACACAATATAAGAGAGATGAAGTTATTGTTGAGGATTACACCGGACTGGATACAGAGTGTGTCCATTATGAATATGTATTGTCAAATCTAATCTTTAAAATAAATGCATGTCTTCCTCGCTGGGGTATAAAACGTGTTTCCCTTATTTTAAAGTTGAGTTCTGGTTAAATGTTTGATACAGGGTCTGTGGCAAACACAAGCTTAACAGATTTTAACCTTTTGTTCCACAACATAAAATATGTCGGTTGTTAACAAGTTGCTAAATGAGACTACTGAACGTCATCACTCCTAACATTAGTCTGCCTTCAGCTTAGTTGTGGTAAGTCATGAGGCAGTGCTGTATTTTGTTTATAGCCTCAAACTAGCTTTTAACTTCCTGTGATAACATTTACAATTGACGGTAATTGTTAGCTTAATTAACACCTACAAAAGTAACAGAGCATTACAGTACGTCCAAGGGCAAGGAGCGCCTAATTAAACCCTTTGTTTATGGGGTTACAAGTTGACTCCAATGTAGATTTCCACAAACACTCGTTAGTATTCACAATCCTGGTGGAAGATGCTTCTGGACGCTGTCAGAGTTTAGGCTAATGTTAGCAGCTCTGTCCTGCTCTTTACCCTTACACAAAAATAATATAATAGAGTTGGATATTGGCTTATCTACACCACTCGGACTACTTTTCTCTTACAGACCATGTAAACAAATTGTTTAATGGGTAAACCACAACTGTATGAATTCACGGTAACCGGCACAAATGGGGCGAAGCCTACGAGCTAGTTCAGGCAGTCAACTCGAGCACCACGTGACGCGTCTCTCTTACAACCAACCAAACACAATCTCCTTAAGTTGCCGCTCTATTTAAGCTGCCAGGTCTGCCTGCCTCTGTCTCGCTATGCTGCGGCTCGGTCACATTGCTGATGCGTTCACTTGCTGCTGCTTGCCCCCCCCACCACCCCAGCTCCACCCCAGCTTCCACCTGTAGGCTCGGGGGGTAGTTATCTAATCATCACTCAATGTTCTTTGTAAATCTGTGGAGTGATGAGGCCCGAGCCTAGACGCCGAAGTCAAACTATGCTGCTTCTAATAAACATATTAAGAAACACGTGAGTTGTCTGACTGAAATACAAATTAACTAGGGAAGCAAGTGGAATCAAACTTTTTTGTTGAAGAGAATGGGCCGCAAGGATTTTATTAAATTATGAAAGATTGAGTGGAATCTGCTTCCCACCCAGGCATCAAGGCAGCCATTAAAAAGAGACTTTTTCTGACTGAAAGAAATGAGAACCCAAACAAAAAACCAGGGTCAAATAAAGGGTTATGGGTTTTTTAATATCTTGGATGTAATTGCTTGTTACAGTCAGTTCAGGTACTGAGCATTACATGGTGGATTGCAAAACTGGACTCTTGAAGGATTCTCCTACAAAAGAACAATGCTGTTTCTTTATCACCTGTTAAGGGATCTACTGATTTACCATGATATCAGGTATTGTTAGAGCCAGTATTTTGATTTGATAAGAAAGGCCACCTAATTGTGACGTCTGTAGTCAACGCACTATAAAAGGACTACAATTCCCACGGCGCCGGTGCTAAAGCCACAGTGATGGGCAACCTGTTGAGAGACGCCGTTTTTAACCGTACTTATCTTACCGTAACGTACTCTTACCGTACAAGTACCCTTTAAGTTTTAAGCATTATCAAGACAGAAAGAATACCTAAGTTGTTTTGTTATTTTACTTTGAGTTTTGCCTATTTCTTTTGAATATTGTAAAGGCCTATATTCTTTGTTGCATGTGCAAATGTTTATGTTATTTTGAGCAAACACATCGCGACATCTTCTAAACCATCGGAGGCCAAGCAACACTTCAAACTGTGAGTACTTTAAGGAAAGAAACGAGTTAGAACTGTCTGTTTAAGGCGTCTAGTGGCTTGATGGAAATACAAGGAAGGAAGCCACGACAGGTATATCTCCATCACATGCATATTTATAAGACTGTCCATTTAAAACAAGTTATCTGAAAACAAGAGGAATGAAGCGCTGACTCCGACGTTAGGCATTGTTCTACGTGGAAGACGTGACTTCATCGTAGCTCAAAACTTGCAGATTTATTCAATATATCCCCTTCCCTCAGATTTCACTTCTGGCTCTGTTATGGCGGGAACCCTAACTGGAAGTCTAACCATGGTTTTTAACCACAGACCGAAACAAAAGCTTTGGTTTGTGGAGAATAATCTCTCAGATTTTCATTCTCCACAACATAGCATTTCATGAAACCGATAGCGACATGTATCAAACCAAAATGGGAGCACAGACAAGCTGGAATTATTTACTGTAACGTAGGAAGGGATGATCTGAGGACAAAACAAGTGGCGGTCATGGTCCCATTAAATATTCAGTATGGCCTTTGGAAGTCTTTTAACTTGGTAAAAAATAAGTAGTAGGTTATCATATCTGAAGGGTAACCTACAAGCTATAAGGATGAGTTGCCAAGTGGTGAAGAGAGGTGTAGAAATGAATGCCCTCACAGTCCAGAGCGTCTTCTTTAAATGCTTGTTAAACACTCAGAAATAGCATTGTGCTTGGTGGATCTACAACATTTTATACGCATAGGGTTTCCCCTGACATCACTGCTCTGATATGGATGCACTGTTCTGGGAATATAATGCTCTCTGCTGGGCATCAACACTTCAAGGTAAAGCATTGGTTTCCTACTAGGAACATCCACAAAAAGACTAGATGGTGTTATAAGTAGGAGCTTCCACAAGTGTCATATTATGTCGCTGTTATTTTAACCTGAGCTGCACTAACTCTGCTTCTGAGAGAACTTTGTGATACAACTCAAATATCTGTTGAGGGTCACTCAGGCCATCTTTAAGCAGCTCTCAAATAAACATGATTTTGAACTGGTGACCTGTCCACTATGAGATCTCCAAGACCCCAAACAAAGGTACATTGTCACAAACATGCAGTACAATGTGGTTGATTAGTATGGATTTTTACCGACCCGTCCCAAATCTTAAACAAGTGTTTTTTTAAGTAATTGGGAGTTTTACAAGTTTGCTCAGTGAGGTCTGATTGATCAAAGACAAAAGTGTGTGAATGACTGTCCGACCAATAAATCAAATTAAATATTTCTTAATCGATTAAAGTTAAAGGGAGGAGTTGGCATTAATAGAAAATATATCAAAAGGAAAATAGATTTTGACCCAAACAGCAGTGACTTAAAAGTAAAACTACATACCTGTCAGATCTCTTACAAGCTGATGTCAGATGATTAAGTATTTATTTTAAACATCACATGGTATGACTTCTATTTAACTCGAATGTCAACCTAATTTCTCCATCCACTAACACTGCTATTAAACAGCTTTTTCCCCTTGCAAGAGATACTCTGCCAATATGTTGTCCATAGCCAGATTCCAAACCTTTTAGTGAAATTAATAGCTATGTAATTTAAGGTTATATAAAGCTGGCATCCTCATTAAGACTTTGGCGCGTCTTCAGTTTGCATTAAAGACCTGCAGGCACAACACAGCCGCCTCATGAATCATCAGCAAACACAGGTGAGCTAAAACCAGCAGAGCCAAGGGCTAATTCAGGCCTGCTGTCGATCCCTAATAGAGTTCCAAGTACATCTTCATAGTCCCAGGACAGGCCCAGTTCTCCACTAGGAGGGAAATCTAAACCCACAAGTAGCCTGTGAATGTGCTGTGGAAAAATAAACCTCTCAGAGAGCAAATGGAGCCACAGTGAAAACAGCCATACTGCAAATACTTCCACTCAGTAGATGGACCGCAAGTTACGGAGTGACAATGTCCAGTGTTGACCACAAGCACTAAAACTGGTTGTAAATGAGTACTAGGCTTACTTACAGATCATCTAAATCTGTGAAATGTAGATATCTTAGATGATGTCCCTAAACCCCAATTCTAACTTTCAGTTTTTCCACTCACGATAATTCTCAAAGCATGTACAGCGCAGAGCAGTTTACTTAGCCCATGACGGTGAGGAGCATGGAGCAGAAAGTCTTATTTCAACTGCCCTTTCTCACAAAGAGATGGACTGTCCATCACAGCTGCCTACACTTAAAGAAACCCTATCATTCTTTTTAGGGTTTATAAGTTCCTGTAGTGTTTTATAGATGTTTGTGTACGTTACCGGTCTGCAAAGGCTAAAATCACAAAGTCCCCTCCATTGGACTCCTTTGATTTCTTACGTAGCATAGTGACATCACTACGGAAAACTCGTGCTTCTATTGGCTAGCGCTCCAACACATTGTACGTGATAGGGTAAGGGGCGGGGACATCTCTAAGTGGTTGACCAATTACAACAGAGCCGGCCAGCTAACCAATCAGAGCAGACTGGGCTCTGGTTTCAGACAGAGGGTGAAAAGAGGTGCTGCAGCACAGGCAGTATGAGAGAAATAAAGAGCTTTTTGAACATTAGAGCATGGAGACATGTCCCAGTAGAGACACTACATACTGATATGAAACCTGAACATTTAACTAACTTACCATGCTATCCCTAATCCTAAACTACAAAAAACAAAAATCTACAGTCAGTGAAACAGATTACCTGACATCTTCATACTGTCTAATTTAGTTTCCCTTATGAACATACATGCACTTAAAGGTATTCATTTGGCTCTTCAAGTCATTTTGATATCCCCAGGTTATCCCCGACTGCAGAGATACAGATCTGCTTTAAAGTTGCTCAAACTATATGTGTATATTTATTGGTAATATTCCGTTTTATTGCTCTGCACACTACTAACTAACCTCAATCACAAAAGCCCAACTAGAATTTCTCTTCGCAGCATGCACGACGGGATATCAACCACTTCCAAAAGCTCCCTGCAAAGAGTCCAAAAGAAACACAAACACATCCTGCAGAGCAACCTTTAAAGCCAGAGTGTTAGCATCAATGTTTATCCCCACCTTCTCCCAGGTTCCTCCAGGACCCAGCAGAGGTGATTCAAGGCTTTTATTGTGATATGTACATATAGCTACAGTGTAGATATATCAATGAACATTTTAGGTCACAGGCTCGTCCAACAGTGCAACACAATACAACAGAATAGAAAAAGCGCAAGGAGAGTCTATAAGTAATTTGAATATGATATATTATTGAAGCAGGCCCTACCTGAGAGCGCGGCTTCCCCTGCACCCGCATGTGCACGCAGACGAGCAGCAGCAGAGCCAAACCTGACAGCATTCTCTCATGTGGCCACAGAAATGCTCCACCAGTCACTCAGGCTTCGACACAAATCCAAAAGGCTGCCTCCACTTTCCACTGTCGCTCAGAGAATGCCAAAAAAACCTTTCACTACGGAGCTGATCTCTACGAGCTCCCCCTTGTAAACTGAGCTGGGGGAGGTGCAGCTGAGGGGGGGGGGGGCAGGCTTTTTTAGAGGAGGGAGAGTGAGAGGTAGAAAATGAATAGGGAGACGCGAAGGAAAGGAGGCAGAGAGGAGAGTGTGGCAGCTACTAGTGACAGTAAGTTGGAAGCAAGAGAGGAAGCTTTGGGAGAACTTTCAATGTGATAGAAAAAGTAGGAGAGGAAGGAAAAACCTGCGAGGCTCAACTTAAAGGTCCCCTATCATACTGTTTTTCATCAACATATCACAGGTCTCAGATATATACAGAACATGTCTCTGAAGTGTTTGTCTGAAACACCAAACAGATCATTGCAGCATTACCCATAATCCCCTCTGTTTCAGCCCTTTTTCAAAAGTGCTGATTCTCTGTCTGTTACTTGAGATGAAAATAAGGAGCCCCTCCCCACGCCCCTCTGAGAGAGATTTGGTTACAAAGAACACAAGAGCCGCTTTCACACCAAGTACTTTGCCGTACTTAGTGCCCCAGCACTAAGTACCAATCGCGTTCACACCAGAGTACTTTTCCCTGAGGGAAGATTATGCAAATGAGCCGCTGACGTCACTTCGTCTTCTTCTGCTTTGGGTTTACTGGCAGGCCGCAAACAACTTCACGGCGTATACTGCCACCCGACGTACCCGGAGTTGGGGACTGGCTTCAGTAGAAGCTGCTGGGACTCCCAGCAGCTTCTACTGAAGCCTTCCGAGTAAATCGCCAGAACACCGACACCTCCTCATCTCCACCGCTCCAATGTTTTTATTTGTGTTGCCATAAGTTAGTCTCTCTCCGTTGGTGCGCGGGGCTAATGCTAATGCTAATAATGCTAATGCCAGCAAATACAATGGCGGCTTCAAAAAACTTTTCTGAGTTTTACGGGGTGTGGTTTGCAATTCGCCCAGCCAATCAGAAATTGGTACTTTTTTGTTACTTTTTTGGTACCACCTCTCTAGCAGGCACTAAAAATGGGGGTAAAAGTACTCTTTTTGGTGGGAACGCGACATAAGGGGTACTGGGGTATTGGAATAGACAGTCTCCTTTCAGCTAGGGCTTAACAACAGGAACCAGAAAACAGGGGGAAATAATAAAAATAAGTTCCAAGGTCTCCAGAACATCCTGAAGCTGAAATATGCAAATATGAAGAACATATTTCTTATGTTTCTGCTTACTCTAAAGATACAGAAACAACAACTTGAGACAATAAGATCCCTTTTCCATCTTTGGACCCCCCCCCCTCCCCCCTCCTTCCACTACATACTTAATAAGAAGCCACGTTGCAACGCTGGAGTCACAGCAGCCAAAAAGACCTGACTCATCATATGGTTTTCCTATTGCCCCACCATTGTTTCCACAACATTAAACATTAATTGACTAGGACAAACTGAGAGAGAAAGTACACTCTTTATCCCAAAAACAGATAGTTGTTTTTTTATCTTCTTAACATTTTATAGAGAGAGCGAGCGGATTGGGGATATTTTGGCTGGACTTGTTTCTACACAAAGAGACTTCTGGAACAAGCTCGAGATAATTGAATTCTTTGCTGTTTTGAAGTTGCACACAGAGACCACACCAGGCTGCTGATGCTCTGAAAGCTGCATCTCAGATGGAAAAGCAGAAGGACACATGGTGGGAAAACAAGGAGAGACAGACAGATTAGGGCTGCACGATATATTGTGTCGTGACGATAATCGCGATATTCGCGTCGAGTGGACGTGCAATTCTTTTTTTTTTTTTTATTATTATTCTTTTTTTTAGGACTTGTGATATTAAGTAGGCAAATGAACTCAAACACGTCATGTTACAATTATTTTGCTGCTTGCTACAAAAGGAAAACTTGCGCGGCTCTCATGTCAGGGGTACTTGAGTGAGTGACATGCAGGCTCTGCATGCACAGCAAACCACCAATCACAATCAAATCTCCAAAGCAAACAGACCCGGTGATTAAAGGTAAAAACACTGAGTAAAGTAGTTTCATGTGTTTCTCCAGTTCGGCGCTGCTAACCGAGCTAGCTCAGCTTGTTGCTCTGATAAGATCCAGACGTCCGTGACTAAAATCCTTCATCCGGTTAAATATAGTTTAAAAAATACCAATTGTATAACACTAAAGTTCAAGAAAGGACGGTTTGAGTGAAAAAGACTGTCTTTTCTTCAATTCCTGTATGTTTTCATATCGCAATATATATCGCAGGGGGAAAAAAATTGCAGCGTCAGTTTTTTCTAATATCGTGCAGCCCTAAGACAGATGGAGACGATACAGTATAGTTTGTGAGATTGTGTATGTCTTTTGAGCAATTGTTGTGTACTGCATACCATAGTAAACTACACTTATGGTAATTTAAATATTGTACTCATATATTAAATGTAGCCCACTGTTAAAAGTTGCTATTTCAGTTTGGCCAGAGAGTCTTTTGTGCCCTGATACGATGTATTATGCTAGAAAGATAAGCAGAGGAATAATAAGCCCAAATAACGTCCAACCCTGAAGAAATGTGAGTTCAGTTTGTTCATTTTAAGAAAGGTAACACAGGTTTGAACGAGCTACGGCAAGTGTTTTTTAACTAATTAGGACTGAAGACACATTTCTTGAAATGTAATATGTTTTAATGCAATTGCTTATTTTTTTAATTCTTATTACCGGTAGTTGCTCAGTGAATGACAGTCATATTAATCTTTCCATGAAGAAATAGTTGATACCTCTGTATCTGCCCAAGGACTGCAGCTTAAAATGAGCTTTGAGGACTTAGTCGTTCACTCAGATGTGTAACAAGTCAAATATGTGCTTGGTAATGATATGCATGTTGGCAGTATGCTTAATAACTCACACCCTGCCACATTGCCAAATATTCTTTGAAGCTGTTTCACAGAGCAAGTAGAGGTCGCAAGAGTAAGGAAGCCTAGGCAGAAAGAAAAAGTCTGCACACCTTCCACTGAGTGAGTCACACACACACACACACACACACACACACACACACACACACACACACACACACACACACACACACACACACACACACACACACACACACACACACACACACACACACACACACACACACACACACACACACACACACACACACACACACACACACACACACACACACACACACACACACACACACACACACACACACACACACACACACACACACACACACACACACACACACACACACCGAATCAATAACATATCACAATGCAAAATACAGCTTCCAATTCAAAAAAGTGTTAGTAAATCGTTTACAGGGAACAATTTACACAAAATAATCATGCAGTATAAATTGGGGAACAACATATTTGGACCTAAAGAAAACATTCACGAACCATGACACCATGTAAAGGCAGAGAGGAACAGGTACGTCTTTTGATTGGTTCTAAAAGAAAAACAATTAAAATAAAAGGCATGATCGCCCATGCATGTCAGACTCATCCAAGTCACTGAAAGAACATTTGAGTGTCAGTGGCTGACTCGATCTGCCTTGTTTTCAAACCCCAGGTCCTCGAACCCAGCACGCACAGTAAGCTGTCAAAACAACACAAACGTGAAGAAGAGGAGCGGCTGTTTCAGCAGCCCCTCGTTGTGATGACCCACCAAACATCCTCTCCTGATCTCCACAGATCTCATTATGGATGCCCAGAGGTCAGACGGGGTCAGACGGACTCTTCAGTCACCCCGGGGCCTTTGTTTCCTTCAACATATGGGTCAGCACTAGAGAAACCTTGTCTCCAGGCGGTGTTGAACCCACACACGTCAGAGTCACGCTCTGCAGCAGGAGGGCTCCACATTACTGTAAACTGGAGTCACATTCCCTCTCCTTCTACGTTTGCAGTTTGGAGGACGTTTACATCCAGAAGCTCATTAGCAGAACCATGACTGCAAACATTTTAGCAGGTGTGGCCTCAGTGGGAAACCCGTTACCTTGCAGCTGCAATGTTGCTGTCATCAATCTAGTTTACATCATGCTTATGCTGATGGATGAGAAAAGAGGAAGCAGGGCCCCCCCAGTGTTTGTCACATCAGCGTGAACTCTTTCACATGTCGGCAGCTTCTTTGACACAATCTATTTCACTTTTTAGTCCTATTCCAACATCCTCGTCAATTGACCAAACTGTTCTCAAGAGAATAAGTTAAGAAGAGGCTAAAAGTATGAGAGAATTCCCATGATTTGTGTGCATCTGGGATACATATTAGTCAGCAAAGCCAGGCATGTAGGTCCCATGATTGTTTCCTTGGAGCGATGTATTTGACCGAGAAAGACAGCAGCACAGTGAGGGGGAGAAGGGTTGATGAATAAAGCAGGTTGAGATGGATTTGTGCGGGGAGGGGCAAGGTGTGGCTGAAGGAAGCTTTTGTTTCCATTTGTCTGCAGAAGAGATATTAGATATTGACTGTAGAGAACTAGAAATCTGCGATGACTCACGTGTCCATTTTGAAGGAGCTATAGAATAAATCCACATAAGTGTGTGCAGTGGCTTTACAGAATAAATTGCTTTTCACAGCTAACGTTTTGACATCCTTGTATGAAGTCTCACTCACATTTACAGGGAGTGATTGTGAGCAACATGATCGAAAACACAAGGCAACTCCAGTGTGAAGAAACAGGCATTCATTGTGCCAGCATCAGGACCACATTTATATTGATTTGAGAGCAAACTCGGCCCAGCTAAATATTATAAAAACGTTACAATCAATGATTTTTAAATTAAAAAAATTCTCTCTTAAAAACTCCCAGCCAGGCTGCGTGTGTGTGTGTGTGTGTGTTCGGGCTGGTTTCGGGCTGGGTTTCGCTGTGTCTCGCAGATGGCCACTGGGCTCACAGGGAGTGGGGGGTAGGAGCTCCAACAAGCCGTTTAGGACAGAGAGTGAATACACATACTATACAGAGATGCTGTATGAGAAACCAATGTGAGTTTGGAAAATTGCACACTATAAATCTATTCTAGTAGACCTCAACAATTTAATTATGATCAGTATCAGTATGATTAGGCCATGACATGGGACCTTTAAGTAGCTGTGAGGGTCTTACGTTATGTGTTGATAGCTGTATTTTACTGGGTGCTTTACGTTATATTTTACATGTGTAACGACCTTAGCCTATAGCCTTTTTCTAACTGTACGGTTATTTTGTGTTCTTTACGTTATCCCATGGTTCATTTAGATTTCATTTGTTGATCGTGGGATTGGCTGTTAAAGCCAAATGCCCAACAGTGACTTCGAACCATTTTTAAAAAGTGAAAAAGTTACGCTACTTTGCAACAGTAGGTTGAATAGGTTGTGGTTGCTAGTTTCCCTTAAAAGATGGATGACTTTCTGTTGATGAAAACACGTGCACAATCCCTTTGGGAAAAGGCATTTGGGGGCAACTGTTTTGAGAACACATTAAATTGGAGACCTGTGACACTTGCACCCTTTAAAGCTGATTGTTAAAAGTGGAATTCGTACGATCCAAGCACACAATTTCTAAATATACGGTGTTGTCTTAGAAAATGGTCTTGACTCTAGAAATATGTTTTCCCCATAAAAGGAGAATGGTTTGAGAAATCAGGGACAATCTCCTGGCAAGAAATTGACAGACTTCATTGGCTCCAACTCCTGTTCCCTTGACCTCAACAGGAAGCTTTTGTGAAGCGCAAATTGGTGACAGGCAACTAACAACCAGACCAGATAAGTTCAGCGTTAGCTCGTTTGTTTCTGTGTGTTTAAACACCTGCTCTGGTCTTTTGTCAATAAAGCTGTTAGACGCCATCAGATAAGAATCTTATTTACGATGGGGTTTGACCTTGAGCAGACACACTCATTTAGTAACAGATTTACAAGCACACCAACACATGCTGACGAATAAACAAAGTTAAAAATAGGCTTTTTCTGATTAATAAAGGCTGTGCACGGATATAGTCTCAAGGTTCAAGGCTTTTATCGGTCATATGTGCATAGAGTGTAGTCATGACGATTAAAATCTTAGGTCACAGGCTCCTCCAACAGAGCAACACAATACAACAGATAAACACAACAGAATAGTGCAAGTAATAAGTAAATACAAAAGGAAAAATAGCAAAAAAGTGAAATAGTCTCAAATAATTTATTCTAAAAAACAAATCAGAAAGACACCTATGTTTCGTATCTTACTCTTGAATCCCCCGGTGAGCGTCGGCCACACATTGAGTGCTCCACACATTCCTAACAAACCGATGAGGCATACAATGAGCTAAAGTGTCCCTTCAATTGAGAGCCACCCAGATAGCAGCCAATCACTGTCAACAGCCGTCTGTCTGAGGGAGGCCTGTGTGACCGTTGAGTGCTAAAAATACCACCCTGTATCCGTATAGTATGCCCTCATAAATCACTGTCAGAGGCTGGACGCTGCTCTCTGCCCTTGAGACACATTCACTGCAGAGCTGTTGTGTGTCAGTAGCTCACTATGAGTCAACAACTGTCCCCAAATCACCGTCGTCCATCCATCTCAGCAGACACCTATCCATCTGTTGGTTTCAACACATATTGAACACATCCTTGGTAAAAACACATGTCACCACGCTGTGTGCGAGACGTTTAAAGGTCAGGACAAAGCTGCCACAGTGTGAGAATTGAAAGGCATGACAGAAAAGCAGAACAGTTAATAACAACTAGGATTTTCCCTAAGGCCAATGTTGCATTCACGTACATCTCAGATTGTCCTATTTTCTTGTCTTTGGTACGTTTTGTAAAACAGAAATTATAATTTGTTTTATTTCAAGTTGATAGCTGTTTCTGTGAAAAAGTAGTTTTCAAATTAGTCCGAAACATTAGCAAGTTACTTCCTTTAGGTCGTAATATGGAAACAACATGGATGCTAAAAAGGAAGATGTGTTTTATTGTGTCGAGTATCTGCATGACATCTAAAGGAAGCTGATAAGGTGAGACACGAAGATGTTCACTAAAAGTCCCGCCAACTTCCAAGGTTGTTGCAAATACTTAATGGGGGGCTTTAAATGAAATTTCCAGTTGTTCAATTATTTTGACACTACATGAATGCAGCAAAAACTCTCTATCTCACATTAGGCGCATTCACACCGCAGTACTTTTCCCACAAAGGTTCATGAGAACTTAGTTCATGAGAACTCTTTCATTTTCATGATTAGGCAAATGAAGCCGCTCACGTCACTTCTTCTTCTTCTGCTTTGGGTTTACTGGCAGGCGGCAAACAACTTCACGGCGTATACTGCCACCCGGAGTCCCCGGCCGGAAGTTCCCGGAGTTGGGGACTGGCTTCAGTAGAAGCTGCTGCCGACACCTCCTCATCTCCACCGCTCCCATGTTTTCTTTTGTGTTGCCATAAGTTAGTCTCTCTGAGTTTGTGCGCTGGGCTAATGCTAATAATGCTAATGCTAATCATGCTAATGCGAGGATAATAAAATGGCGGCTTCACAAAACTTTTTGGAGTTTTACGGGGCGTGGTTTGCATTCCGCCCAGCCAATCAGAAATAGGAACTTTTTTCTCCCACGAAAGTACCTGCTCTCTAGCATGGACGGAAAAGGGGGTGAAAAGGTTCTGATTAACTCATTTTAGTTCCGGCTCTTTTTGGTGTGAACGCGACATTTCGGAACTATATCGGAACTAAAGTGGGAAAAGTACTGCGGTGTGAACGCGGCTATGGGTATAGAAAGTGAATCTATGTGTATCCACGCCATCATTCTGATCCTTCCAAAAATGATTGGGCGTTTTTTGGCCCATGTTTTAATCTTCGTCCAAGTTTCATGAAAATCAGGCGAGTAGTTTTTCCAAAGTCCTGCTGACAGACTTGCAAACAAACACACAGACAAACACAACACGGTTTTTCTGGAACAAAAACAAGAATAGGAGAGTGTGTGGATCTGATGTGTGTAAATACTTTCTGCTGACACCAATATTTGAAGGCAGTGGCCCAGCTGTTGTTGTGCTGAATTGCCAGAATATGACCAGGAGATGGATGTTCAACACAGAGCTGAACACTGCTTGTCTTTTACTCTTACTCCTTATACTCCGTGAAAGTATAACCCAGCTAATGTACCAAGAAACCCTGAAAGTCATCTCTTTCCCTAATACAAACATACATGTTCACACGTTGAGTATATTAGCAGATAAAGACTGAATGAAGGCAGGACTGAGATTAAATTAAAAGACTTATTTAAAAGGTAGGATATGAAAAAGAGGAGCCAGCAGTGTTTTGGAAACCCTTCAAATGCAGAGCCCATCAAACGCAGACACTTTGCTTTTTCACAGCTTGAACGAGGCCCCACTCACCAGGTGGAACACTCCCCTGTCTTCTTAAAACAGACTGTATGAGCTGTAGCAGAGCCCCGTTGGAGTGTGGCGATGCAGAACAAGTGTCTGACCCCCGAAACCAGAGCGCTCGTGCCTCACAAGTTTCACAAGGCTCACAAGGCTCACAGAGCAAATGAGGGCCGACATGGGGCAGTGGGAGCGACAGCAGGGCCCATCAAGATCCAGGAAGTTAAGACATCAATATGTCATCAATTTCAAATCTTAATTTCTCAAAAAGCCATTTGTCTAAACTGTCCTCCATCTGCAAATCTCATATTCAAGCCTTCTTTGTTTTAACAAACTGCATCTGAACAAGGCTGATGAACATGACATTTAACTCTCCGTGGAGGGAAGCTAAAAGAAAAAGCATCTCTATTTGAGAGATTAATTAAGCATAAAAAAATCAATATTTCTGATATTTTTCCGTTCCGTTTTCTTAACATTACAGACAAATCCATCATAAAATGATTTGCAAGCGTTTCAGAGAGTTATTGGTTTTACATTTGAGGACAAACAACTATAGTTTCATTAAAGAAAAAGGTCAGTAGTCTACATTTGTACTTCAGGAAAGCAGTTGATTGAGCGAAATGTCAGCATGCTTAAAGGTAGGTAAGAATGGAGAAGCCAGCTCGAGTTCGCTAGAATTTGAAAATACACAACCGGAAAAAATCTGCCTCTTCCTTCAGACTTCCTCACAGAGCCCCTCCCCCAACACACACGGACGCGCACTTGACCAATGAGGGCACGAGATAAGTTTGTGCACAGATGGAAGGCTGACAGGCAGGTAGGCCATCCAGTTATTTTAGCCGGGCCGGCTCAGATGATTGGTCTTGCTTTTTACAGCGCCACGGCTTCCAGAGATGAAATATTGTTACGTATTTATTGTCAAAGCATTTACTGTATTCATTGCTATCGGGATGTTAAGAGCATTCCAACAAGTGTTTCTGAAGTGAATTACCTACCCCACCTGTAAGTGATCACAACGAAAATGCTGGCAAGCAGATTTGTTAGTTTTAACCCAAGCAAGGAACAACCGGGTCTGAAAAGTGAAGCCAAAGTAGCAGTGGCTTAAAACTGCATTATTTCAACTGATGGCAAATAGGAGTCGGATTGTATAGAAGTCCATGAGAACATGTCTTGACTTATCACTTGATTTATTACATCAGTAAACATTTTCCTAATCAATATATTATTCTCTCAATCGCTTGTTGTTCATCAATACAGCATGGTGTTCATTTTGTAAGTTATAGTCCTATTTAGAGTCAAATACACGATAAAGCAGGGTGAGCTTTGAGGCGGGGCTACCTTGTGATTGACATGTTGCTGTGGTTGTCTATGTTTAGGACTTTTACACTTTCAGAATTTGTTTTAAATTCATTAGAAAAGTGTATTCGGACACTTTTTTGCCTTATAATTCAGTGTTAGATTGTACTTAGCTTTACCCTCTCGTGTCACTTCTGGTTCCAAAACCAAGAAATTGACGTCCAAAAACTAAGTTATACATTTAACAATTAAGGCAGTTAAAATCCCTTGACTGAACTTACAGATTGTAAAGACAGCATCTTTCCTCAGCAAACAACAACCATCAAAACTGTTACTGCATATGTCCAATAAGTGGAGACTGCTGACATGAATGCATTTAACCATCTGCAGCGGGTAATGGTGGGGAACACCGTGTGCTGGGGCATTCGTGACTGAGATGGGATTGAGGTATCTCCACCAGTCTTCACCAGGCAGGCTGTATATCAGAGCACTCATCCCCCTTTTAACAAGTCTGTCCTTCCAGCACAGCGCGGAATGCATAAACCAGATGCCGCTGTCAGAGGGGAGACGTGAGGAGAGGTCTAGGATGTTTGTTTGATGAGTTGTTTCTCCGGTAGCTGGGAAACATGCCAGTGGAGGACGAAGACTGTGGCTGTGACCTCGGCACTGAAGCACGTCTATCCTCCATCTTTATTAAGAACAATACGTCAAAATGAAAGCCACAATCTGTCGGTTTAATGTTGCGTTGCTTATTAGTGAGCGTTAAAGGGAGAGTTTGGAGGTTTTGGAGTGGGGTTTTATGAGGTTCTTATCCATAATGTAAAAGAAAGCTAAGCAATCTACCGCTAAGTTATTCTAGACATCTAAAAGAAAGCCTACCTAAAAAAGCCATATCAGTTTAAGTGTCTGCTATATTTTGACAATGTTTCGTACTTTACGTTGCTTTCAGGCAGACCTTTCTGTCGGGGAACAAATAACGCTGTCTATTCCCTTTTTAAAGCCACCAGACTCCATAGACAAAAAGGGAAATTACATTTTGTTGTCAATGGAGTCTGGTTGCTTCAAAGACAGCATGGATGGATATTACAGCTTCTGTTGTCTGTAGGAAATGGCTGTGTGACGCTACGATAAAGTGCTGAAAATATTCTAACGGTAGCGTAACTAGGAGTTTAAAATGCTGCTGCAAAGGACCCTCGTTACATTGCTTTGTTTCCTTGCTGTAACACTGATATCTACTGTAGGTAAGACACTAACTATGGACAGGTCCCTATTACAAGCCCACTTCTAAAGATCAAACCATCCCTTTAATACTAATCAAACCTGAATTAAAATATCTGGGCTAATGCTTTATTTAATACGTGTTATCCACCTGTATTAACCAAAATACAGCTTTCCATGTCGTTCATCATCTCCTTCAACGTATGTAGAGTATTAGGAACAAACTATTAGATCTTGAGTGGTGCAAGGCAAGCTACAAAGATGTCTCCCCTCAGCTGGGCCCACCACCGCCAGCAGAGAAGTGTGTGGTCAGTGGTCGGCCTTTAAAAACACACACACCCTTCTCAAATACCCCTTCCTTGGTATAAAGAGAGAGAATTCCCCACTGAATGGAATTCCCCCCATAAAGGGACCTTTCTTTCACTGCTCATCTGAAACGAGTGGCCATTCAGGGGGTTCCAGCGCCTCAGAGACGACAGGTTCGTTTACACGTGTGAGTCACAGGCTGTGTTCAGCGATTAGTGATCCTAAAGATGCATTGTTATTACACCTTTCTCATTTTGATTTAAAGATTTACACAGGAATTTAGGGAAAGCAGTGCTCTGTTGATGTGAAAGTGTTTTGTCCCTACAATGAAAATGAATATGTTAGATACTCCTTTACACTTATTGTACTAAATTAGTTACTTAGCAGGTTCATATTATAACTACAAAACGTATCAACTTATGAATTATGATATGCTATTATGGATTAGGTTACCTGGCAGTGTGAAGAGAGAGCTTAAGTTTTACCAGCTGCAAGATTATAATTAAGTTCACCAATTATAATCCAGACATATAATACACAGTTTAGAATTCACGTCCATTCTCTGTAATGGTCCTTTTGGTATTTGTGATTATGTAACTTTAGTTAAAAAACGTACGAGGGACTTTTAATCATAACAGAGTATTTTCAGACTGTGGTATAATACTTGTACTTAAAGGTGGGGTAGGTAAGAATGAAGAAACCAGCTTGAGTAATCTGGAATTTGAAAATACACAACCGGAAAAAATCTCCCTCTTCCTTCAGACTTCCTTACAGAGCCCCTCCTCCAACACACACAAACGCGCACATGACCAATGAGGGCACGAGATAAGTTTGTGCACAGATGGAAGGCTGACAGGCAGGTAGGCCATCCAGTTACTTTAGCCGGGCCGGCTCAGATGATTGGTCGAGCTTTTTACAGCGTCACGGCTTCCACAGATGACTTTTTTTAATGTATTTATTGTCTAAGCATTTCATTTATTCATTGCTATCGGGATGTTAAGAGCATTCCATGGAATATAACAAAAAGTGTTTCTGAAGTGAATTACCTACCCCACCTTTAAGTAAATCATCTTAGTACTTCTTCCACCTCTGATGAAACCTCATCAGATCTCCATCAGACCATATCTGTAGCAGTCGTACAGGCTAAAACTAATGGTTACTAACCATAAAATACCTTGTTGTGTCTAAATTGGTGTACTTCTGTTCTAATGCAAAGTATAGCAAAATGCACTATGAGTACCTTAATGTTCCTCTCATTAGGTTCAACACTGTACACTAATCTGACTCAGAAACCGCCATCTTGGCTAATGGAAGTTGCAGTTGTCAACACAGCATTACAAAAATAAAAGTTGTGTATGTTTTTCTTCGTCACTACTTAATCAATTGTGTTAACTGGGCGATCTGCAATGATTTGCTATTTGCTATACATAGCTATTGCTACCATTTAGCTGCATCTATTGTCACTTCCAGTCAGGGCACAGCAGCTGTGTGCGATTCCTAAACTGTAAAAGTGTTCACAGTGTACAACGTGAAAAAGGACAGGAAAGCATCCACATTTAGACACTAGACTTCCCTCATTAGACAGTCTCTCTAACAGGTTAATTTGAGAGTGTCACTGTGAAATCTGAGATGGACAACAAGGGTCGAATGGACAGAGTTGTTATTCATGCAGCGACACAAACTGTGTGACAGCCTTTCCTCTGTAATCAGCAGCAACACGTCGCCACAACACACACACAACCTCTGTGGTATGGTGTGTATGTAAAGTTAAAATAACAACATCCTTAAGCCAGAGAAACAGTACAGCCCAAATGTTTTGAATTGCATTAGAATTTTCATGATTAAGTATTTAAAAAACGGTTTCTTGCCACAAACTGAATCCGCAATGGGACCAATATGAAAGCCAACATTTAAATTACCTCCAGAAACTCCAGCAGAGAAAACAGTGAGCTGCTTTATTATGGGAGTATAATGTAGCTTCAACCATAACTGAGACATAAAACTAATAGGTTACAGGCCTGGTTAAAAACCAACAGCAAGGCAGAGAAATAAGCTCTGCAACTGCACTGCAAAAACATTCAAAATATGGTGGAAGAAATGTTCAGATCCCTTCATTAGTTGAAAGGTGATATATAAATCAGCTTGCCTTGCCTTGTACAGTATTTGAGTAATTGTACTTAGTTACAAAAGCATATTTTCCTTTGAGCCTCATGTTCATCAAGATTCAAAGTCTAATTGTCCTATTGCACGGTAGCTACAGTGTAGATATGAACATGACAAACTGAAGTCCCAGGTTCCTTCAACGATGCAACATGAATATACAGGACATCAAACAGATACAACCAATACACATAGTGCAAGAAATAACAGAATAGAAATAAAATAGTGCAAGAGAATGTTGCAAGATGTGCAAGTAAAAACAAATTAAATCGAAGTAGTGCTAGAAGAGTCTATATCACATGTGTCAAACTCAAGGCTCGGGGGCCAAATCAGGCCCTTGGTGGATTTAATTTCGGCCCGCAGGATAATTTCTAATTACTATTAGATCTGGCCCGCCGGTATATTGCACGCACACCTTCACTCCATCCTGAGGGTCTCCTCAGCTCAGAGCCTGAGCCCAAACATTGATGACCTTGCACCCAAGATGAGACGCCAAGTATCTGAACTATCATCACAGAGCAGCACACTGAGTTTAATGGATGTTTCCTTCTGAACTCTTTCTTGAGACAACAGGGCATGTTTGGTTTTCTCTTTGAGGGGAATAGTTTTTTTGAAGCTGTTGTTGGCCTGTGGGAAAATGTAATCAAGAAATGACTCTGGAGAAGCTGCAGATAGAGCCATAAGAAATGAATGCAACTGATTATTTAATGTTTAATGTTGTTTTTATAGGCAATAATTTAAGCTTTGTTAGTTCCAGGTTGAATATGTGCAATAAGTTCATTTCAATAAGTTTTGCAATAAACATTGAACCAGTCTGGCCCTCGACTAGTACACATTTTTTTATTTTGGCCCTCACTGTGTATTTGAGTTTGACCCCCCTGCTCTATATACACGTCAATGGAATGAATGCGTATAATTTTTACCATTGTTTTTCCTTATTTTGTGTCTATGTTTGCAAGATCGAACCTTTTTTTATTTGGTTACACCAAGGAAATGAACGCGTTGGGAACGCTTACTAATTAGAGTTTAATAATCTTTATTTTTTAAGGTAGCGTTAGGTATTTTTTAGCTTGTAAATTGTTTCTGTATAATCCATGAACTCTGTTAGAGTCTATAGAGTGGCGAAGTCACGCCCACTTACTTCCGCATCATGGGACCTTATTCTGAAAAAATAATACATTGAAGTCAATGGAGAGAGAAAACTTATCTTTTGATCCCGTTTGAATTGTGCCATGAATTACACATATGTTGTTTGTCAATCTTAAAAAATCATTTCCATGTCAAAAAATTCAAAGTTTGTCTTAAAACTGTTGAAATATAAGACTATGAAAAATACGCAACTAGAAAGACTACAAATCCCAGAGTCGCGTAAGTGCTGTCATAACTGATGTATTCCCTCCAGATAGCTAAAAATACATTTACTTACTGTACTTACTTACTTTAACAAGATGCTTGTGTGGTTTGTACCAGGTTGTTATCATACCAGTAATAGTACCTCTTGCTCGTTCTCAACTAAAACAAAACACGAGAGTGTACCTTGTTAGCTAATGCTAGCAGAGGCGCGGGAAGGTATTTTGAGTGGGGGTGCTGAGGTGCTGGACTCCAGTGAACACTATTACGGGCACTATAGAGCACGCACAAAAAAACTCCCCTCACGCAAACACACAGTAAACCCGCTACTGTTACAATGAAGGCTCGATAATCAGCCCACGGCATATAGGCAGGGGTAAAGTGCTATTTTTTACGAGTGGGGAGCGGACCTCACCTCCTCTAGGGGGGTCCGGGGGGATGCTCCCCCGGGAAGATTTTTTTTAAATATTGAAGTTAAAAGCATCAATCTGGTGCACTTTGAGAGCAACATTAAGAGATCTATGGATACATCTCTCAACACCCAGATGAAACACAACTGTAAGCAGATGTTCTTTTTCTTTATGGATATTTTACAAATCACTCCCCTTTCAAACTGTATTCTTGTTTTACTGCCATATAGTATTTTATAACTGTTTTTCCTTTATTATCTTATTTTTTTTAGAACTATAATGATCATATGAAGGTGTGCCGCGGAAATAATCTTTTGAATAATTTTTGACCAAACCGTTTGAGACCCACTGAGATAACTTAGACTAAAGTTAAAGTTAATCTAAACACTCAGAGAGTCCTTTAGCTCACCTGAGCCTCTCAGTCTGAGAGGAGAGCTCTCCTCCAGCTTGTTGTGGAACAAACAGCTCCGTATGTCCGTTAGTACAGCTAGCTAACCAGATGCTAACAACACGGTCCCTGCTGCTGGCACCGGTCCCTCTCTCTCTCCCCTCTCTCACACACACTAAATGCGCTATTTCCGCACACACACAGAGCCGCGAGCTTGAATGACACAAGCACACTTTTATTTCCATGCAACTCTCTGATTGGTCTGGTGTCTTGCCTCTGTTGCATTCACTGAACACGGGAAATTACAGTCCTGCCTTCCTTTCTAGTGTCTTGATGAGGTTCACGTAAAGCACGGTTAATGTATTATATTATTGAGGTAGAATTGTCCGGGACTACAGAAAAAACATTCTGGGCAGGCCAAAATATTATTTTACCAACAATGTGGAATTTAGATTATGCACAGCGGGAGCAGCAATAACCGTCAAATAATAATTCAGACAGGGGAGCTCCGCACCCCCTGCCTGCCGCTAGGGGGTGCTGCAGCGCCCTAAGCTCCCCCCTTCCCGCGTCCATGAATGCTAGCTAGCTGACATTAACGTTACACATTACACTCGTGTTACTCACCGAAACCTTGTAAAGCCGGTCCCGCATGCTGGCTCTTACGGAACCGACTAACTCCCCTTGTGTGTATGTACAGCTCTCAGCATGCCCAGACTTGTAGTGATTTTCACCTCTTTTAATACTTTTCGCCTCGTTCTGAAAGAAAGAGGTGAAATGTACCAACGTGACGGCCATCTTGGTGTTGGTGACGTGTGCAAGACCAGAGTTGTAGTTCATTGAGCGCTTCACACAAAGAAATGTGTAACTTCACAGTTTTACGACACATTTTTATTTTTTTTACTTGCAAAATTATCTTTTAAATTGACAAACATCATAGTTGTAATTCGTGGCACAATTCAAACGGGATCGAAAGATAATCTTTCTCTCCCCATTGACTTCAATACATAATTTTTCCGATATAAGGTCCCATGGAGGTCCACCGGAAGGGGAGGGACTTCGCCTCTGTGTTAAGATATATTGTTATTACTTTCTGTATAGTATCCCTTTTCTCAAATAAAACTAAACTTGTATAGGAGCCTCATAGCACCATCTACAAAAGTGTATCTATAATGCTTGGTTTTATTGGTATGTTAAGTGCTTATCAAAATCTGGGTTGGTACCTAAAATAGCTGAAAAAATCCCAGGAGGGAAAGTGATTAAAAAACAAATCTCTTTTAAAAACTGCTGATGAGTTTGAATCCTCAGATAATGAGTCTGTAATCTGCGGCAGGAAATACATGAGTAACACTTGCAGTCCAATGCCTTTTCCGTAACAGCTAAATTTAGACCCATAAATCAGAATTTAGCTTCCGTTATTAATATTAATTCCCCCATTCCCACGCGTAGGATCAGCATGTTGTGCGTGATAACAGAGGAAATGTGATCAAGGCCAGAACCAGAGATCAGAGGGCTTTCTATCTTGATTAAATCTACATTTTGCAAAGATTGGGGCTGGATTACAGCGCATGGGAAACGCACGGGGTTAACAGAGCGAGGTCAGCATCAACCAGCTCTTTCTCTAAAATATGTCTCTTCGTTAAACCCTGATCAAAAGAGAGTTAAAGTGACACTGAATGCAGAGCACACACACACACAGCAACTCAAGTCCCTCCGACTCAGTTCTCACAGGTGTGTTTTCACCGTGTGTGAGTGTGTGTTGAATAAGAGGTCAGAAGTACAAATATATCCATAATGTAAAACCCAGGATCTCTTTGTGTAGGGTAGAAACCTCCTCATGACCTCTGCTTCGCTCCTTCACAACCTATACAGTCTATGTTCACAACACACACACTCTGACGCCATGCTGCCCTCTGCTGGTCACACACATTACTACATCAGAACAACTGCTTAAAGAGATTGTATAGTTCAGTACATCTAGACCAGGGGTGTCAAACTCAAATACACAGTGGGCCAAAATAAAAAGATCGGTTCTAGTTGAGGGCCGGACTGGTTCAATGTTTAATCCAAAAATTATCGAAATGAACTTATTGCACATATTAAACCTGGAACAAACTAAGCTTCAATTATTGCCTATAAAAACAATATTAAACATTAAATAATCAGTTTTATTCATTTAATAATTCATAACTATCTGCAGCTTTTCCAGAGTCATTTCTTATGATTACATTTTTCATTCAACAGCTTCAACAAAACAATTTCCCTCAAAGAGAAAACCAAACATGCCCTGTTGTCGTGAGAGAAAGTGCAGAAGGAAACATCCATTAAACTCAGGGTTCTGCTCTGTGATGATAGTTCAGATACTTGGCATCTCATCTTGGGTGCAAGTTCATTAATGTTTGGGGTTAGGCTCTGAGCTGAGGAGACCCTCAGGACTGAGTGAAGGTGTGCGTGCAATATACCGGCGGGCCAGATCTAATAGGAATTAGAAAATATCCTGCAGGCCGAAATTAAATCCACCAAGGGCCTGATTTGACTAATGTGATCTAAAGAGTAAGAAGAGCCATTAAAAAAAGCAAAATACATTTATATCTAACTAGTGTTTCCAGGAGATATTATTGTTGTTGACGCTTTGAAATAGAAAACCGTACCCTTTCCTGATAGTCGACTCTACAAGGACAAATGTAGAAACGTATTCAGACCTTCAGTTCGAAATGTATTAACATATATGACATTGTAATTCATTCCTTATGCTTCTTAGTGTAATCCTATTCAAAAGCAGTGCAATACAATATTTATCAATATATTGCAACGTTTTAAGGAATGCCTCTAGGAGTAGTGTCATATTTTACCTTAGTGGCATAATGGACTACAACTCTATTTTAGTGTATAACCCTGGGTTATGATAAATCATCCTTGTATTCTGAGATGATCGTCCGAGCAAAGTCTCGACCGATAACACGCATAATCTTGAGGAAGTTCATGATAGCACTTTTGGCCAATCACGTGACTCAAAGATATTGAAGTGACTGTTATTTTGGATAGATTGATTGTTGTGCTTTTATTGATGTCTTAACGTGTGCATATGTACACATGTGTCTGTTGATTGTGTATATGTAGGTAGGTATATACATATTTTTATATATCCTTGTTATTGTATTCGGGATTGTCGGAAACGGTATTTCGATCTCTCAAACACACAAACTGAAAGATTGACACTAAAGTTGACTTTGATGTATTATTTATACATCTTCATACTTGATCTGAAAGAAATGGGGAAAGCCATGGGATAACAGAAGACTCGACACTGGCTTGTGATTAGGTTTAAAAAAAAAAAAAAGGACACCTACCGAACATTTTCCCGCTACGCAGAGAGAAGTTTCGTTCTGTCCGCACGGCGTCCCGTCCGTCACTCGCTCTGACTGTCGAACGTAGAACCTGAACCCGACGGCCCGGCAGTTCAGTTCACAGTGCTGATCCTCGGGAGCTGAGAGGGGGGACAGGAGAATTTGGATTACCATTTTATTTGGGAAAACTGGATAAAAGACGACGAAAAACGTAGAATGGGCAGATAAATATACAGAACATCTTTACATTTAGTGAGTGAATGGAATACTTTTGATCAAGTCTTGATAAATACAACTTTCAATATTAAAGGTCACCTATTGTGCAAAATCCACTTTTTCATCAACATGTGTCCCCTCTTCTTCAACATGTGTCCCTTCTTCTCCATGTCTCTTCTACATCAACATGTGTCCCCTCTTCTTCATGTCTCTTCTACATCAACATGTGTCCCCTCTTCTTCATGTCTCTTCTACATCAACATGTGTCCCCTCTTCTTCATGTCTCTTCTACATCAACATGTGTCCCCTCTTCTTCATGTCTCTTCTACATCAACAGGTGTCCCCTCTTCTTCATGTCTCTTCTACATCAACATGTGTCCCCTCTTCTTCATGTCTCTTCTACATCAACATGTGTCCCCTCTTCTTCATGTCTCTTCTACATCAACAGGTGTCCCCTCTTCTTCATGTCTCTTCTACATCAACATGTGTCCCCTCTTCTTCATGTCTCTTCTACATCAACATGTGTCCCCTCTTCTTCATGTCTCTTCTACATCAACATGTGTCCCCTCTTCTTCATGTCTCTTCTACATCAACATGTGTCCCCTCTTCTTCATGTCTCTTCTACATCAACATGTGTCCCCTCTTCTTCATGTCTCTTCTACATCAACATGTGTCCCCTCTTCTTCATGTCTCTTCTACATCAACATGTGTCCCCTCTTCTCCAAGTCTCTTCTACATCAACATGTGTCCCCTCTTCTTCATGTCTCTTCTACATCAACATGTGTCCCCTCTTCTTCATGTCTCTTCTACATCAACATGTGTCCCCTCTTCTTCATGTCTCTTCTACATCAAGATGTGTCCCCTCTTCTTCATGTCTCTTCTACATCAACATGTGTCCCCTCTTCTCCATGTCTCTTCTACACCGACATGTGTCCCCTCTTCTTCATGTCTCTTCTACATCAACATGTGTCCCCTCTTCTTCATGTCTCTGCTACATCAACATGTGTCCCCTCTTCTTCATGTCTCTGCTACATCAACATGTGTCCCCTCTTCTTCATGTCTCTTCTACATCAACATGTGTCCCCTCTTCTTCATGTCTCTGCTACATCAACATGTGTCCCCTCTTCTTCATGTCTCTGCTACATCAACATGTGTCCCCTCTTCTTCATGTCTCTTCTACATCAACATGTGTCCCCTCTTCTTCATGTCTCTTCTACATCAACATGTGTCCCCTCTTCTTCATGTCTCTTCTACATCAACATGTGTCCCCTCTTCTTCATGTCTCTTCTACATCAAGCGTAAAAACCTGTCTGAAAATGAGCTGATCAGATTTTGGCCACTTGATGATGTCATAACGATGTTTTGTCTTGTGTAACCATTAGCCAATCACCAACCAAGGTAACCCCCCCCCACCACCTTATCACCTGAATCTCCTCCTAGAGCAGGGGTTCCCAAAGTGGGGGTCAATTAATCGCCAGTCGAAGGGGGGGGGGGGGGGGGGTTGCTAGTGTGTCATTATTGTCTCACTAATCACTGCGCTAGTGGATTGTCAAAGGGAGAGCCTCGTTTCGGGTAAATTATACAGATGGCTATTCCGCCCCTGAAAATGTCTATGCAAACGTTATTATTAATAATTATTTATTTATTTTAATTATAAAAAAAATTAATCAATTTTTTTAAATTTTATTTTCCATTTTTATTTTGTTATGATCTCGCGACCCCCACTTGGGAACCCCTGTCCTAGAGCACCATTGAGTTCTTTGTAACCAAATCTCTCAGAGTGGCTCCTTATTTTCATCTAAAGTAACAGACAGAGACACATCATGTACGTGTTATGGAAACCATTATGTCACTTTGTTCCTTTTACAACCAAAACACAGTACTGCTATCTAACCCTGGGACTTTAATGAACTTTACATTTCAAAGCAGTAAAATAACATAACAATATGTATGGTTGCTTTATGCGTTGACTGCAGCTTTAATACTGCAGTGAATGGCAACATACCATACCAAACATTTGCAAGCAAAAACATGTGTATACTGTAAGTGCCCTAAAGTAGCAGATAATTGAGTTTTATACATTCAGAATGATTTAGAAAGAGTGATGAGTTCAATGACTCAGTGTGTGAATGATATTCCAATTGGGCTTTACAAGTTAGCGGAAAAGTTAGATGAAACAGATGTTAAAATCCCTTAAAGGCCAATAAATAACTTTAAAACCAGCTCTCATGTTTCAACTAGAGATTCCCTTTTTAATGTACTGACATAAAGCAGGAGTTAGCGGCTACAAAGGATCCTGGTGCCTGTTCTTTTCGTTTCCTTCAGGTGCTTTATCAATTAGATATGCTATAAGCCCCCTGAAAAACAAAGTAATTCTTCAACAGATGTACAAAGAGAACATTTAAGCATTGTTCAAGATGGGTGTAAAATAATCCCGACTAATCCTCAAACATTTACCTGAGTTTATTTAATCCTTACATCTGCATTAGCCGTCAGTGGAGGCCTGCAGCACAAAGGTCTCGGGATACTCTCGTGTTTGACAGGATATTAATCTGCAGCCTGGTGTTTACATTAGTGTTCTCACAGAAATTACATTACAGGAGGTGTTTTGACTGTTGCCTAGATATTACAGGTGAGTGAGGTCAGAGAGTGTGTGTTAGTGAGCGTTTCTAACTGAGCGTACACACACACTTTAGTTCATACAGGTCGGACAGACGATGATGTAACTGAGTGTAAATGTGATGAATTGTGAAAAGTGTGGGACATTAAGGTGGTTTAGCCCCAAGTCATTTTAGGGTTTTAGTGAAGGATCCTGACTATCCCCCCCCCCCCCCTGTGAGCCCAGTGTGCTCTGATTGGTCGGGACGTTGCGAAGCTTGTTGCTCAGTGAGCTGGCTTAGTGGTGTGGTTTCCGGGTCGGCGATACAGCGGGAAAGGGCAAAACTCATCCTGAGCACACACAAACACTCACAGCCGAAGTAAAAGCAATAACGGCCCGTCCACACAGCGGCTTTGGAAAAAGCTTGCCGGTGGGCGTGTCTGAAGCTCGACCAACAACCAATCACATGAATCTCCCGCCCCAGACACACAAGGTTTGATTGGCTATAGCTTGTACTTGCATATGATTTGATTGGCTGAGGCTTTCACCGAAAGCTTCAGAAGATTCAAAAGTTGAACATCTTGCCATGCCTGGAAATCTCCGCTTTGCTTCCCACAATGCAGTTCGGCAAAGTGAGGCAAAGTGACGTCACCCCATTCAAAGTGAATGGGCAGAAGCGTTGGAAGATTTTTTTAACGCTGCTGTATGGACGTACCGTAAGTGTGGCTTGATATTGAGTAAGAAAAAGGTTTGTAACGCTGTGAGAATGGATCTGCGGAGAGCATTTCTCCGCCATCCCAACTCGTCTAGTCAGCGTTCAGGGAGCTCTATGCAAGTCAATGGGGACTCCGTGTTAGTTAGCCAGGGGATCCTGGTTTGTGAGGTGCTCCGCGGATTGGTCCATTTGGGCCGGTCATTTGTTGTTAATTTGGGTGTTCACACGTCACAGAACCCAGGAAGCAAACAATGGAAAAAGAGAAATGTCCAACGAGGCGTTTTGGGGCAGCATAGACAGGTCTTTTCTGTGTTAGAGTTTTACTCCCTACAGGGTGTACTTTGAGAGTTTGTGACTCTGCAGACCGTTTACATGCAGACAAACCTTCATAACACACAAGGGGACGGGTAATAACCAGAAAATCATGACATGGGACCTTTAAGTCACTTTATAAACACATTTTCATAAACAGACTGAATGTGTTCACTTTTTTCAACACTTTATTATTAATCTGTTAGTCCACCAAATGACTCACTATGTTGGAGCTATTCATTGTTTGATATTGTTAAAGTTAAACATCTCGTTTATTGCTGGTATGAATACAGTACTTTGATGTTTACTCTGCGTCATCATTGAAGTTCATTCAACCCTCCTATTGTCTTCGTTCCCCCCCCCTTACTTTGGTGTTTGCGGTCAAATTTGACCGGTCCTGTTTTAACTGCTATTACATTAACACAAAAAACATTAATCATCACCAAATTTCATTTAACACCCTTTCAAACTGTACATATTGTATCAGACTACTGGTATACATGAACAACTGCAGTAAATATACTAAGAACAGACACTGAACATGTATTGCGTGTGCCAGGTGGGATCCATGTGGGGGGATGGGCACATAAGAGCGGGAAATGTATCACATTGTTCTCTGTGTGTGTGTGTGTGTGTGTGTGTGTGTGTGTGTGTGTGTGTGTGTGTGTGTGTGTGTGTGTGTGTGTGTGTGTGTGTGTGTGTGTGTGTGTGTGTGTGTGTGGTTACTAATTCCTTTTCTTTATGGCGGTCATGTTTGACCGGGAACACCATGGGTGTTACAAAGTTGACTAAATCATCCAAAATTCAATGAAAGTGGTGATCAGCAATTTGTTATGTTCAAATGTCTACTGTGAAGGATATCATAAAACCTTAATGCAGTCGAATCTAAAACAAAAAAGTTATGATTGATGAAAGTAGTAAATCGGTCAGATTTGACCCGAAGACAACAGGAGGGTTAAGAAGCTGTTTTTGAAGGCAGCTTTAGGCACCAGGTGATACAGAAGGTATTTATTTGTATGAAGGAGAGATTGGCAACGGAAAGAGCTATGTTTTTTTTTTATCAGGGCAAGAGAGGAGGAAAAGGCATTCATTATATGTTTGGTTTGAGAGTCTGTGTCTTTGTTGACCATCATCTGGACTACGTTACACTTTGTCAAGGACTTTAAGTAGGTTCATGATTTGATAAAAGGATGGTCTTTATTTTCCCCAATAGGAAATACAATGCTCCTGACAGACAATATAATACATCATTAGAAATGGACACCACAATACAGAAAAGGCTGAGGACCAAATATTAGAAAACCAATGTAGTATTTTTACTCTGTACTTTGAGTTTAGTGCTGCTTCGAAAATGTTAGCATGCTTCACGCTAAACCAGGGGTGTCAAACTCATTTTAGCTCAGGGGCCACATGGAGGAAAATCTATTCCCAAGTGGGCCGGAGCGGTAAAATCATAGCATAATAACAAAAAAATGACGACAACTTCAGATTGTTTTCTTTGTTTAAGTTTAGTGAACTTTAGTGCAATAACAGTACAAGCACATTTAGACTTGGCGTATCAACAAAAAGCCATACAACAACATTAAGTCATATACTGGGAATGAACAAAATACAAAAACTCTTCTCAAATAACTAATTTGTCATTTTAACATATTAATCCTGTACTAACTCACCAAATGATTGAGACAAATTGAGGTAGAAACTTTTCAAGAGGGTTGAGTTACTTACTTCCTGCCTTGTAGGCTACATTACTTATTGATAAATAAAAGCTGTGCAATGCATGAACAATTTCAACAAACCTAACTTATGAACTGAAGTTACTGTCATTATTACAGTAAATCACACACTGTTCACTTTCTTTCAATCTGCACAGAAGACAATCATTTTTTAGATAACTATATCAGGGTGCAGTGTCTTATGCAGCATTTTAAGTTGGGTTACCCACTGTTGTTTTTGCTCCTGAAACCTGGCATCTTTTAGCTTTCACAAGTGCATCAATATCAGGGGTCAAAGCCTGAGTGGCAGCCAATTTCAGGATGTCATTTAAGTGCTTGTGCGTGAGCCTTGAGCGCAGCTTTGTTTTATTGATGCTCATTACAGAGAAAACTTGCTCACAAATATACGTGGTTCCAAACATGCACAACACTTTTGCAGCAAGGGCTGTCAAGTTGGGGTAACCTGGCAAAAGATACTGATAAAATGTGTCTAAGCCAGCTGCAGCAAATTTCCCCTTCAAATCTGAGTCACACTGCAAGTCTATTATTTCAAGTTGAATGTTGACGGGCAGATCAGAGGCATTCGCGGTGAATGGCGAGCAGAAAACTTTGAAGTCTTTCTCCAGTTCACCAAAAATCTGAAAGCATTGCTCAAACTCCCGCAATAGTCCTATTAGTTTATCTTTGAACCGCTTCATGTCTGCGACATGTTGGGTATCGCACACATTTTTCAGACAAGGAAAGTGCGCTGCATCACCTCCCGCGAGCTGCGTCTCCCACAATGACAGCTTCAACTTGAACGCACATACGCTGTCATAATACTGCGTTACAACTTTGTTGCGCCCCTGCAGCATTGTGTTCAAGTTATTCAAGTGCTCTGTAACATCCACCATGAACGCAAGATCCTGCATCCATTCTTTGGACTTAAATTCTAACACTGGTCTGCCTTTTTGTTTCATGAATTGTTCAATTTCCTCTCGTAAATCAAAGAAACGCCTCAGCACAATGCCTCGGCTTAACCATCTTACCTCGGTGTGGTAAGGCAGGCCGTAGTTGTGGTCTTTATCTCTGAGAAGGTTGTCAAACTGACGGTGATTCAAGCCTCTTGATCGGATGAAATTAACAGTTTGGACGACCACCTTCATGACGTTATCCATCTTTAATGACT
>NW_027639892.1:0-4000 GCF_949606895.1 Notothenia rossii
TCTGTAGGCGGGACTTTTTCAAGTCTGAGGTGTTGTTTTGTGTCTGTTAGTGGACTCTCCAACTTAAAGTGTGATATAAAATGAATATGTGGGAAGACAACAGGTGTCTGGTGTTGGAAAAATTCTAAACTTAAATGCCTTGTAGTTGCCACCTTGACTCAGCCTACCCATGCTATATGAGGCAGAACTCGCAATGCACAAAGAGCTTTAAGCTACACTCCAGTTGTTTGGATTTACATTGTTAACAGTGATGTTGGTGTTAATGTTAATGTATAGTTAGCACAAAAATTATATCAAAAAATCAGTTAAGATTTTTGAAATTCGAAAATAATGATGGTTAGGGTATACAAAACATACATTACATACTGTCCGAACTGTAAATGCCGCTAACTGTCCATGATCGGGGAACGATATAGACAGACATTTCGATTGCGTTGGAGAGACATACTGATTAAGCGGGTGAGACCAGACCAGTCATTCTAGAAAAATATCACTTCAGGCATGTGGTGCCAGTGACAAGTTAATCTTGCCAATTTAGCCTGGCATGTCTTTGATAGGATGCTTATCTGTCCAAGGTCATACCATTTAAGAGGAAATAGCTAAATATTAAGTTGAACGCCTACATATAGTGGGTTGATGTCAGTGGAGGCCAGCTCAAGAAAAGAAAATAATGCCAGACAATGCAGGGTGAAAAGAGATAAAAGATGAATGCATTGTTGGCAATCTTATTTTTCAGATATAGAGAAATAGAAAGACGATAAGTGGCCAGATGGACACTGGAGAATCAGTTTTGTATTGACATTCCCTTTGGCTGAAAGCTACAGCCAAACTCATCATGGTTTCCAAACATTGAATGTATTTTCAAAATGACTATCCAAAGATGTTAAGTGAATCTTAAATTCACAATTATATTGGTGTTGGTGGCCCTGCTCTTTCCTCTCTCACCCTCGTTGTCCATTATTTAGATTGTCTTAAATCAATCCCTTTAGCCCTCGAGGGTGCTGTATTTACTTTAATGCATTTGGCACAGACCACTTGTAAATGTCATTCTGCCTGCAAGACAGTGAGTGCAAAGTTACAAATGCAAATAGGCGATGGGGTGGGAAGGGAAGCTGGGACCTCTTACAATTAGAAACGTTTTTAAGTTTACATATTTCCCCACTTAAATTCCTAATTCATTTTGCAAACGCACTGTTATTTCAGCTGTCCTTTTTGCTTGTTTTTGGAGTTATTTTTCTTTAAGCTGTTATGGATTTCAGGATTGTCTTTAATTTTGTGTTGAACAACTTGCAGTTTGTTGCTTTTTCGTTGTCTTTTAACAGCTTTAGACCATGTTGGAAATCTGTGTTTTTAATTGTTATCCTTAAAATTGAATTTGTAATGTAATGTTTTAAAATCAATAAATACAATACATTCATCATCTTAGTGATATTCTTTATCATTAACATACCTTATGATTATGTACAAACATAACAAATATATATTTATATCTGCCAATTCTACAGTAATATTCTGTAATATTACAACAGTGTCTATACATATTTTTTCAGATGCCATTTTCCAATCTCTTTTTTCTTTGTAGGTTCATTGGGAGCTCACAGGAAGGAAGGGATGAAGAACAGGAGGTGAACAGGAGGTACAGGCTTTGATAAAGCAATGAGGAGGAGATCTGAGATTAAAACGAGGAGAAGCCGTGGTATGAGATGATGGAAGATGAGATGAGGGGGCTGGAGACCGATGGTTTTTTCTGCACTTCTCCCCCCAGCAGTGAGCAGATGTTGGACTCACAGGCCTCCACCAGCATGGAGCCCCTAAAGCTGTCACTGTAGCAAACACACCAAATACAAATATACAGTTACATTCTCATACACATACATGCTCTCATACGTGCGTACACACACTAGTGCAGTGAGCCATTTCCACCCCCCTGTATAACAAGGTCATTGAGTTGAAAGATGTGCAGTGAGGTGATGAAAGCTGTGTCAAATGGATTGAACAGGTTAATCATACACAGTAAGTTTTGGGTTAAAGATGCAGTCTTTATTATTCTGGTTATTTTTTAAGAGATTGTTTCTTGTAACATGGCCTTCATGGGAGTTGATTTGAATAATGATTAAACTACAAGGCTCATAATGACAGTCTGCATTAATTACAACAACATGACTTAATGTTTCCCTAATGCAATTCATGAAATACTGTAAAACAATCAGTTTCCTATAAAATTCAATCCGAGGGGACACAATGAGGTTCCCATTTCTCTTGCTGATGATCTCATTTGTTTATGTCCTCCCTGAGAATCAATCATTTATTGACGGTAAAATGCTACATGATTAACACAACTATTTTACACAAACAGAAAAGCACCAACTTACGCATTTACTTTAACATCAAGAACATGATGCCAAACGTTGAGACACACACAAAAACACACACACACACACACACGCATTTGAATACCAGCAGGGGCACTGGGTCGATGAACATGTGGCAGAAGATGAGAGAGCACAAGAGTGTATGATAAATATTTAAAGCTTAGCGCAGCAGATCTGTAAGCCATCAATCAATCGTTTGATTGTGTGTGTGTGTGTGTGTGTGTGTGTGTGTGTGTGTGTGTGTGTGTGTGTGTGTGTGTGTGTGTGTGTGTGTGTGTGTGTGTGTGTGTGTGTGTGTGTGTGTGTGTGTGTGTGTGTGTGTGTGTGTGTGTGTGTGTGTGTGTGTGTGTGTGTGTGTGTGTGTGTGTGTGTGTGTGTGTGTGTGTGTGTGTGTGTGTGTGTGTGTGTGTGTGTGTGTGTGCGCGCGCGCATGTCAATGTAAATGCATGTTTTCATGTTTTTATGTAGTATACATAGTATGTGTGAAAAGTGATGGTGAGCCATTCAATGATATTGATGAATTTTCAATATATTTACAGTAAGAGACTTCAAGTGTGACAAACATATCTGTGAGGGTTGACAGCCTTTGTGTCCTTCTAACATCTGAGTGATCCTTATATGAAAAAGAGCCACTTGATGTAATTGCAGATCTTCAGAGGACGGTCAACAATGCTGTCAGGTCAGCGGGTCACACAGCGTGATTATTGTGCTGTATGAGGCTTTGTACGCTTTTCCTTTGAGGCTATTGTCCACCTGCACTCATCATCTCATTACAGACACAAGCAGAAAAGGTGATTCCCATTCACAGAAGGAACAAAGGCACACTATGTGCACTGGTTTGTACTTGTTATAATGATCTATTACTGAATGTGCAGCTAAGGTAATTTGTATAACACATAATGTCATATAATATTTACAGGAAGAGAAAACGAGAAAAATAGGCAATTCAAATCAGTATGAGAAATAAGTCTCAGAAAACATTAATACCAAGATTCCACAAGCTAGTGGTTATGTCCATCCATCCATCTTCTCCCGCTTATCCGTGGTCGGGTCGCGGAGGTAGCAGTTCCAGCAGAGAGCCCCAAACTTTCTTTTCCCTGGCCACATCAACCAGCTCTGACTGGGGGATCCCAAGGCGCTCCCAGGCCAGCGAAGAGATATAATCCCTCTATCTGGTTCTAGGTCTACCCCTTGGTCTCTTCCCAGCTGGACGTGCCTGGAAAACCTCCCTAGGGAGGCGCCCAGGTAGCATCCTAACTAGGTCCCCGAACCACCTCAACTGGATCCTTTCGACGCGAAGGAGGAACGGTTCAACTCCGTGTCCCTCCCGGATGACCAAACTTCTCACCTTATCCCTAAGGGAGACACCAGCCACCCTGCGGAGAAAACCCATCTCGGCCGCTTGTACCCGCGATCTCGTTCTTTCGGTCATGACCCATCCTTCATGACCATAGGTGAGGGTAGGAACGAAAATGGCGCGGTAGAAAGAGAGCTTTGCCTTCTGGCTCAGCTCCGTTTTCGTCAATCGGTGCGGTAAAGCGACTGCAGTACCGCTCCCGCTGCTCTCCGACCCATCTCACGCTCCATTGTTCCCTCACTCAAGAACAAGACCCCGAGATACTTGAACT